>NC_091334.1:29485477-29645477 GCF_038502225.1 Cherax quadricarinatus
ATCACAGAGTGTAGATCGATGTCTGTGTGGTCCAGACTTTGCCTCGTGACACAGTGACATCACAGAGTGTAGATCGATGTCTGTGTGGTCCAGACTTTGCCTCGTGACACAGTGACATCACAGAGTGTAGATCGATGTCTGTGTGGTCCAGACTTTGCCTCGTGACACAGTGACATCACAGAGTGTAGATCGATGTCTGTGTGGTCCAGACTTTGCCTCGTGACACAGTGACATCACAGAGTGTAGATCGATGTCTGTGTGGTCCAGACTTTGCCTCGTGACACAGTGACATCACAGAGTGTAGATCGATGTCTGTGTGGTCCAGACTTTGCCTCGTGACACAGTGACATCACAGAGTGTAGATCGATGTCTGTGTGGTCCAGACTTTGCCTCGTGACACAGTGACATCACAGAGTGTAGATCGATGTCTGTGTGGTCCAGACTTTGCCTCGTGACACAGTGACATCACAGAGTGTAGATCGATGTCTGTGTGGTCCAGACTTTGCCTCGTGACACAGTGACATCACAGAGTGTAGATCGATGTCTGTGTGGTCCAGACTTTGCCTCGTGACACAGTGACATCACAGAGTGTAGATCGATGTCTGTGTGGTCCAGACTTTGCCTCGTGACACAGTGACATCACAGAGTGTAGATCGATGTCTGTGTGGTCCAGACTTTGCCTCGTGACACAGTGACATCACAGAGTGTAGATCGATGTCTGTGTGGTCCAGACTTTGCCTCGTGACACAGTGACATCACAGAGTGTAGATCGATGTCTGTGTGGTCCAGACTTTGCCTCGTGACACAGTGACATCACAGAGTGTAGATCGATGTCTGTGTGGTCCAGACTTTGCCTCGTGACACAGTGACATCACAGAGTGTAGATCGATGTCTGTGTGGTCCAGACTTTGCCTCGTGACACAGTGACATCACAGAGTGTAGATCGATGTCTGTGTGGTCCAGACTTTGCCTCGTGACACAGTGACATCACAGAGTGTAGATCGATGTCTGTGTGGTCCAGACTTTGCCTCGTGACACAGTGACATCACAGAGTGTAGATCGATGTCTGTGTGGTCCAGACTTTGCCTCGTGACACAGTGACATCACAGAGTGTAGATCGATGTCTGTGTGGTCCAGACTTTGCCTCGTGACACAGTGACATCACAGAGTGTAGATCGATGTCTGTGTGGTCCAGACTTTGCCTCGTGACACAGTGACATCACAGAGTGTAGATCGATGTCTGTGTGGTCCAGACTTTGCCTCGTGACACAGTGACATCACAGAGTGTAGATCGATGTCTGTGTGGTCCAGACTTTGCCTCGTGACACAGTGACATCACAGAGTGTAGATCGATGTCTGTGTGGTCCAGACTTTGCCTCGTGACACAGTGACATCACAGAGTGTAGATCGATGTCTCTGTGGTCCAGACTTTGCCTCGTGACACAGTGACATCACAGAGTGTAGATCGATGTCTGTGTGGTCCAGACTTTGCCTCGTGACACAGTGACATCACAGAGTGTAGATCGATGTCTGTGTGGTCCAGACTTTGCCTCGTGACACAGTGACATCACAGAGTGTAGATCGATGTCTGTGTGGTCCAGACTTTGCCTCGTGACACAGTGACATCACAGAGTGTAGATCGATGTCTGTGTGGTCCAGACTTTGCCTCGTGACACAGTGACATCACAGAGTGTAGATCGATGTCTGTGTGGTCCAGACTTTGCCTCGTGACACAGTGACATCACAGAGTGTAGATCGATGTCTGTGTGGTCCAGACTTTGCCTCGTGACACAGTGACATCACAGAGTGTAGATCGATGTCTGTGTGGTCCAGACTTTGCCTCGTGACACAGTGACATCACAGAGTGTAGATCGATGTCTGTGTGGTCCAGACTTTGCCTCGTGACACAGTGACATCACAGAGTGTAGATCGATGTCTGTGTGGTCCAGACTTTGCCTCGTGACACAGTGACATCACAGAGTGTAGATCGATGTCTGTGTGGTCCAGACTTTGCCTCGTGACACAGTGACATCACAGAGTGTAGATCGATGTCTGTGTGGTCCAGACTTTGCCTCGTGACACAGTGACATCACAGAGTGTAGATCGATGTCTGTGTGGTCCAGACTTTGCCTCGTGACACAGTGACATCACAGAGTGTAGATCGATGTCTGTGTGGTCCAGACTTTGCCTCGTGACACAGTGACATCACAGAGTGTAGATCGATGTCTGTGTGGTCCAGACTTTGCCTCGTGACACAGTGACATCACAGAGTGTAGATCGATGTCTGTGTGGTCCAGACTTTGCCTCGTGACACAGTGACATCACAGAGTGTAGATCGATGTCTGTGTGGTCCAGACTTTGCCTCGTGACACAGTGACATCACAGAGTGTAGATCGATGTCTGTGTGGTCCAGACTTTGCCTCGTGACACAGTGACATCACAGAGTGTAGATCGATGTCTGTGTGGTCCAGACTTTGCCTCGTGACACAGTGACATCACAGAGTGTAGATCGATGTCTGTGTGGTCCAGACTTTGCCTCGTGACACAGTGACATCACAGAGTGTAGATCGATGTCTGTGTGGTCCAGACTTTGCCTCGTGACACAGTGACATCACAGAGTGTAGATCGATGTCTGTGTGGTCCAGACTTTGCCTCGTGACACAGTGACATCACAGAGTGTAGATCGATGTCTGTGTGGTCCAGACTTTGCCTCGTGACACAGTGACATCACAGAGTGTAGATCGATGTCTGTGTGGTCCAGACTTTGCCTCGTGACACAGTGACATCACAGAGTGTAGATCGATGTCTGTGTGGTCCAGACTTTGCCTCGTGACACAGTGACATCACAGAGTGTAGATCGATGTCTGTGTGGTCCAGACTTTGCCTCGTGACACAGTGACATCACAGAGTGTAGATCGATGTCTGTGTGGTCCAGACTTTGCCTCGTGACACAGTGACATCACAGAGTGTAGATCGATGTCTGTGTGGTCCAGACTTTGCCTCGTGACACAGTGACATCACAGAGTGTAGATCGATGTCTGTGTGGTCCAGACTTTGCCTCGTGACACAGTGACATCACAGAGTGTAGATCGATGTCTGTGTGGTCCAGACTTTGCCTCGTGACACAGTGACATCACAGAGTGTAGATCGATGTCTGTGTGGTCCAGACTTTGCCTCGTGACACAGTGACATCACAGAGTGTAGATCGATGTCTGTGTGGTCCAGACTTTGCCTCGTGACACAGTGACATCACAGAGTGTAGATCGATGTCTGTGTGGTCCAGACTTTGCCTCGTGACACAGTGACATCACAGAGTGTAGATCGATGTCTGTGTGGTCCAGACTTTGCCTCGTGACACAGTGACATCACAGAGTGTAGATCGATGTCTGTGTGGTCCAGACTTTGCCTCGTGACACAGTGACATCACAGAGTGTAGATCGATGTCTGTGTGGTCCAGACTTTGCCTCGTGACACAGTGACATCACAGAGTGTAGATCGATGTCTGTGTGGTCCAGACTTTGCCTCGTGACACAGTGACATCACAGAGTGTAGATCGATGTCTGTGTGGTCCAGACTTTGCCTCGTGACACAGTGACATCACAGAGTGTAGATCGATGTCTGTGTGGTCCAGACTTTGCCTCGTGACACAGTGACATCACAGAGTGTAGATCGATGTCTGTGTGGTCCAGACTTTGCCTCGTGACACAGTGACATCACAGAGTGTAGATCGATGTCTGTGTGGTCCAGACTTTGCCTCGTGACACAGTGACATCACAGAGTGTAGATCGATGTCTGTGTGGTCCAGACTTTGCCTCGTGACACAGTGACATCACAGAGTGTAGATCGATGTCTGTGTGGTCCAGACTTTGCCTCGTGACACAGTGACATCACAGAGTGTAGATCGATGTCTGTGTGGTCCAGACTTTGCCTCGTGACACAGTGACATCACAGAGTGTAGATCGATGTCTGTGTGGTCCAGACTTTGCCTCGTGACACAGTGACATCACAGAGTGTAGATCGATGTCTGTGTGGTCCAGACTTTGCCTCGTGACACAGTGACATCACAGAGTGTAGATCGATGTCTGTGTGGTCCAGACTTTGCCTCGTGACACAGTGACATCACAGAGTGTAGATCGATGTCTGTGTGGTCCAGACTTTGCCTCGTGACACAGTGACATCACAGAGTGTAGATCGATGTCTGTGTGGTCCAGACTTTGCCTCGTGACACAGTGACATCACAGAGTGTAGATCGATGTCTGTGTGGTCCAGACTTTGCCTCGTGACACAGTGACATCACAGAGTGTAGATCGATGTCTGTGTGGTCCAGACTTTGCCTCGTGACACAGTGACATCACAGAGTGTAGATCGATGTCTGTGTGGTCCAGACTTTGCCTCGTGACACAGTGACATCACAGAGTGTAGATCGATGTCTGTGTGGTCCAGACTTTGCCTCGTGACACAGTGACATCACAGAGTGTAGATCGATGTCTGTGTGGTCCAGACTTTGCCTCGTGACACAGTGACATCACAGAGTGTAGATCGATGTCTGTGTGGTCCAGACTTTGCCTCGTGACACAGTGACATCACAGAGTGTAGATCGATGTCTGTGTGGTCCAGACTTTGCCTCGTGACACAGTGACATCACAGAGTGTAGATCGATGTCTGTGTGGTCCAGACTTTGCCTCGTGACACAGTGACATCACAGAGTGTAGATCGATGTCTGTGTGGTCCAGACTTTGCCTCGTGACACAGTGACATCACAGAGTGTAGATCGATGTCTGTGTGGTCCAGACTTTGCCTCGTGACACAGTGACATCACAGAGTGTAGATCGATGTCTGTGTGGTCCAGACTTTGCCTCGTGACACAGTGACATCACAGAGTGTAGATCGATGTCTGTGTGGTCCAGACTTTGCCTCGTGACACAGTGACATCACAGAGTGTAGATCGATGTCTGTGTGGTCCAGACTTTGCCTCGTGACACAGTGACATCACAGAGTGTAGATCGATGTCTGTGTGGTCCAGACTTTGCCTCGTGACACAGTGACATCACAGAGTGTAGATCGATGTCTGTGTGGTCCAGACTTTGCCTCGTGACACAGTGACATCACAGAGTGTAGATCGATGTCTGTGTGGTCCAGACTTTGCCTCGTGACACAGTGACATCACAGAGTGTAGATCGATGTCTGTGTGGTCCAGACTTTGCCTCGTGACACAGTGACATCACAGAGTGTAGATCGATGTCTGTGTGGTCCAGACTTTGCCTCGTGACACAGTGACATCACAGAGTGTAGATCGATGTCTGTGTGGTCCAGACTTTGCCTCGTGACACAGTGACATCACAGAGTGTAGATCGATGTCTGTGTGGTCCAGACTTTGCCTCGTGACACAGTGACATCACAGAGTGTAGATCGATGTCTGTGTGGTCCAGACTTTGCCTCGTGACACAGTGACATCACAGAGTGTAGATCGATGTCTGTGTGGTCCAGACTTTGCCTCGTGACACAGTGACATCACAGAGTGTAGATCGATGTCTGTGTGGTCCAGACTTTGCCTCGTGACACAGTGACATCACAGAGTGTAGATCGATGTCTGTGTGGTCCAGACTTTGCCTCGTGACACAGTGACATCACAGAGTGTAGATCGATGTCTGTGTGGTCCAGACTTTGCCTCGTGACACAGTGACATCACAGAGTGTAGATCGATGTCTGTGTGGTCCAGACTTTGCCTCGTGACACAGTGACATCACAGAGTGTAGATCGATGTCTGTGTGGTCCAGACTTTGCCTCGTGACACAGTGACATCACAGAGTGTAGATCGATGTCTGTGTGGTCCAGACTTTGCCTCGTGACACAGTGACATCACAGAGTGTAGATCGATGTCTGTGTGGTCCAGACTTTGCCTCGTGACACAGTGACATCACAGAGTGTAGATCGATGTCTGTGTGGTCCAGACTTTGCCTCGTGACACAGTGACATCACAGAGTGTAGATCGATGTCTGTGTGGTCCAGACTTTGCCTCGTGACACAGTGACATCACAGAGTGTAGATCGATGTCTGTGTGGTCCAGACTTTGCCTCGTGACACAGTGACATCACAGAGTGTAGATCGATGTCTGTGTGGTCCAGACTTTGCCTCGTGACACAGTGACATCACAGAGTGTAGATCGATGTCTGTGTGGTCCAGACTTTGCCTCGTGACACAGTGACATCACAGAGTGTAGATCGATGTCTGTGTGGTCCAGACTTTGCCTCGTGACACAGTGACATCACAGAGTGTAGATCGATGTCTGTGTGGTCCAGACTTTGCCTCGTGACACAGTGACATCACAGAGTGTAGATCGATGTCTGTGTGGTCCAGACTTTGCCTCGTGACACAGTGACATCACAGAGTGTAGATCGATGTCTGTGTGGTCCAGACTTTGCCTCGTGACACAGTGACATCACAGAGTGTAGATCGATGTCTGTGTGGTCCAGACTTTGCCTCGTGACACAGTGACATCACAGAGTGTAGATCGATGTCTGTGTGGTCCAGACTTTGCCTCGTGACACAGTGACATCACAGAGTGTAGATCGATGTCTCTGTGGTCCAGACTTTGCCTCGTGACACAGTGACATCACAGAGTGTAGATCGATGTCTGTGTGGTCCAGACTTTGCCTCGTGACACAGTGACATCACAGAGTGTAGATCGATGTCTGTGTGGTCCAGACTTTGCCTCGTGACACAGTGACATCACAGAGTGTAGATCGATGTCTGTGTGGTCCAGACTTTGCCTCGTGACACAGTGACATCACAGAGTGTAGATCGATGTCTGTGTGGTCCAGACTTTGCCTCGTGACACAGTGACATCACAGAGTGTAGATCGATGTCTGTGTGGTCCAGACTTTGCCTCGTGACACAGTGACATCACAGAGTGTAGATCGATGTCTGTGTGGTCCAGACTTTGCCTCGTGACACAGTGACATCACAGAGTGTAGATGACACAGTGACATCACAGAGTGTAGATCGATGTCTGTGTGGTCCAGACTTTGCCTCGTGACACAGTGACATCACAGAGTGTAGATCGATGTCTGTGTGGTCCAGACTTTGCCTCGTGACACAGTGACATCACAGAGTGTAGATCGATGTCTCTGTGGTCCAGACTTTGCCTCGTGACACAGTGACATCACAGAGTGTAGATCGATGTCTCTGTGGTCCAGACTTTGCCTCGTGACACAGTGACATCACAGAGTGTAGATCGATGTCTCTGTGGTCCAGACTTTGCCTCGTGACACAGTGACATCACAGAGTGTAGATCGATGTCTGTGTGGTCCAGACTTTGCCTCGTGACACAGTGACATCACAGAGTGTAGATCGATGTCTGTGTGGTCCAGACTTTGCCTCGTGACACAGTGACATCACAGAGTGTAGATCGATGTCTGTGTGGTCCAGACTTTGCCTCGTGACACAGTGACATCACAGAGTGTAGATCGATGTCTGTGTGGTCCAGACTTTGCCTCGTGACACAGTGACATCACAGAGTGTAGATCGATGTCTGTGTGGTCCAGACTTTGCCTCGTGACACAGTGACATCACAGAGTGTAGATCGATGTCTCTGTGGTCCAGACTTTGCCTCGTGACACAGTGACATCACAGAGTGTAGATCGATGTCTGTGTGGTCCAGACTTTGCCTCGTGACACAGTGACATCACAGAGTGTAGATCGATGTCTCTGTGGTCCAGACTTTGCCTCGTGACACAGTGACATCACAGAGTGTAGATCGATGTCTGTGTGGTCCAGACTTTGCCTCGTGACACAGTGACATCACAGAGTGTAGATCGATGTCTGTGTGGTCCAGACTTTGCCTCGTGACACAGTGACATCACAGAGTGTAGATCGATGTCTGTGTGGTCCAGACTTTGCCTCGTGACACAGTGACATCACAGAGTGTAGATCGATGTCTGTGTGGTCCAGACTTTGCCTCGTGACACAGTGACATCACAGAGTGTAGATCGATGTCTGTGTGGTCCAGACTTTGCCTCGTGACACAGTGACATCACAGAGTGTAGATCGATGTCTCTGTGGTCCAGACTTTGCCTCGTGACACAGTGACATCACAGAGTGTAGATCGATGTCTGTGTGGTCCAGACTTTGCCTCGTGACACAGTGACATCACAGAGTGTAGATCGATGTCTGTGTGGTCCAGACTTTGCCTCGTGACACAGTGACATCACAGAGTGTAGATCGATGTCTGTGTGGTCCAGACTTTGCCTCGTGACACAGTGACATCACAGAGTGTAGATCGATGTCTCTGTGGTCCAGACTTTGCCTCGTGACACAGTGACATCACAGAGTGTAGATCGATGTCTGTGTGGTCCAGACTTTGCCTCGTGACACAGTGACATCACAGAGTGTAGATCGATGTCTCTGTGGTCCAGACTTTGCCTCGTGACACAGTGACATCACAGAGTGTAGATCGATGTCTGTGTGGTCCAGACTTTGCCTCGTGACACAGTGACATCACAGAGTGTAGATCGATGTCTCTGTGGTCCAGACTTTGCCTCGTGACACAGTGACATCACAGAGTGTAGATCGATGTCTGTGTGGTCCAGACTTTGCCTCGTGACACAGTGACATCACAGAGTGTAGATCGATGTCTGTGTGGTCCAGACTTTGCCTCGTGACACAGTGACATCACAGAGTGTAGATCGATGTCTGTGTGGTCCAGACTTTGCCTCGTGACACAGTGACATCACAGAGTGTAGATCGATGTCTGTGTGGTCCAGACTTTGCCTCGTGACACAGTGACATCACAGAGTGTAGATCGATGTCTGTGTGGTCCAGACTTTGCCTCGTGACACAGTGACATCACAGAGTGTAGATCGATGTCTGTGTGGTCCAGACTTTGCCTCGTGACACAGTGACATCACAGAGTGTAGATCGATGTCTGTGTGGTCCAGACTTTGCCTCGTGACACAGTGACATCACAGAGTGTAGATCGATGTCTGTGTGGTCCAGACTTTGCCTCGTGACACAGTGACATCACAGAGTGTAGATCGATGTCTGTGTGGTCCAGACTTTGCCTCGTGACACAGTGACATCACAGAGTGTAGATCGATGTCTGTGTGGTCCAGACTTTGCCTCGTGACACAGTGACATCACAGAGTGTAGATCGATGTCTGTGTGGTCCAGACTTTGCCTCGTGACACAGTGACATCACAGAGTGTAGATCGATGTCTCTGTGGTCCAAACTTAGCCTCGTGACACAGTGACATCACAGAGTGTAGATCGATGTCTGTGTGGTCTTTGCCTCGTGACACAGTGACATCACAGAGTGTAGATCGATGTCTCTGTGGTCCAAACTTTGCCTCGTGACACAGTGACATCACAGAGTGTAGATCGATGTCTCTGTGGTCCAAACTTAGCCTCGTGACACAGTGACATCACAGAGTGTAGATCGATGTCTGTGTGGTCCAGACTTTGCCTCGTGACACAGTGACATCACAGAGTGTAGATCGATGTCTGTGTGGTCCAGACTTTGCCTCGTGACACAGTGACATCACAGAGTGTAGATCGATGTCTGTGTGGTCCAGACTTTGCCTCGTGACACAGTGACATCACAGAGTGTAGATCAGCGTCTGTCTCCTCACACTCGTATACCAGATTGTGGGGATATAAACACAAATTAAGTATAATACAAGCCTTTGCTATTTCTCACCCACACACTGGACTTTATCAAGTTGCAAACAGATCTGTTTCTAACTTGATAATGTCCACTGTGTGGGTGAGAACTAGTCAATAAAGGCTCATTTTATGCTGTATTTCTGTTTATTTGTCCATCGTGTCGCTCTTCTTGCCGAATAAGGCAAGGGAAAATTTGTGTATGCAGTAATTTCGCAAAAATTATTCTGAACCTAACGAGAAAATATATTTCATTGTGTTTGTTTATTATTAAATTATGGTAAACTTATCTAAAATATATTTAGTTGGATTACCATTTATCTCTGTATTAATCTGACGTTCACTTTCTCTCCTTGCTCACTTCTCTGTTCTCACCTGTCCTTCGTTTTCTGTAGATTATCCAGCTCTTGCATTCTTCTCTTTTTTCCTGTGTCTCTCTCCGTGTCTCTGTTATCTCTCCTTCTCTCCATTATCTGAATGTGAGTGGAGCTTTTCTCTGCCTCCAGACACTTTCCAGAGTGTGTGTCCAAGTCGCACTGGAACGTCGTGGTAAGTTCCTCTCATCTATGTGCGGGTTATTGGTGTACTGTTCCAGTCACGGTATTGTGCTTATGTTTTATATTTTGTGTACTCGTTTAGTTGTGGTTACAGGGGTCGATTCACAGCCCCTGGCCCCACCTCATCTCTGGTCACTACTAGGTCCACTCTCTCCCTTCTCCATAAACTTTATCGTACCTCTTCTTAATGCTATGTATGAATCCCGCCTCCACTATATCATTCTTCAGATAGTTTCCCTTCTTGACAAATCTATGACTGAAGAAATACTTCCTGTACTCACCTAGTTGTGGTTGCAGGGGTCGATTCACAGTTCCTGTGTGTGTATGATGGATGTTTGCATTTATCAACAGTGTTCGTGTCAGTTCTGGGTCGGTCACATTCCATTCCATTATTCTTGCTTGACCCTGCAAGGGTGAGGAATGCTATTGCTGGCGAAGAGCTCTTGATCCATGGAATTAGAGTTACTCCTTCCCGTGGGGAACAAACAGGTGCTGGATGACCATTCTCCCTATCACTAACCTAGTACTAAAATCTATAGGTAAATGGACCGAAATGTGACTAACGTGACATTTTATTGTGGCAAGGTTTCGCTCTCCAGACGGTGTCCCGTAGCTCAACTACTAGCGCACTTAACTCACACACTGACGTCCGTGGTTCGATCCCCTGTACGAGTGGTAACATTAGGCCGTGTTTCCTTAAGACACCTGCTGTCCCTGGTCACCTAGCAGTAAAATGTGTACCTGGGTGTTAGTGGACTGGTGTGGGTCGCATCCTGGGTGTTAGTGGACTGGTGTGGGTGGCATCCTGGGTGTTAGTGGACTGGTGTGGGTGGCATCCTGGGTGTTAGTGGACTGGTGTGGGTGGCATCCTGGGTGTTAGTGGACTGGTGTGGGTCACATCCTGGGTGTTAGTGGACTGGTGTGGGTGGCATCCTGGGTGTTAGTGGACTGGTGTGGGTCACATCCTGGGTGTTAGTGGACTGGTGTGGGTCACATCCTGGGTGTTAGTTGACTGGTGTGGGTGGCATCCTGAGTGTTAGTGGACTGGTGTGGGTCGCATCCTGGGTGTTAGTGCACTGGTATGGGTCACATCCTGGGTGTTAGTTGACTGGTGTGGGTCACATCCTGGGTGTTAGTTGACTGGTGTGGGTCACATCCTGGGTGTTAGTAGAATGGTGTGGGTCACTTCCTGGGTGTTAGTGGACTGGTGTGGGTCACATCCTGGGTGTTAGTGGACTGGTGTGGGTCACATCCTGGGTGTTAGTGGACTGGTGTGGGTCACATCCTGGGTGTTAGTGGACTGGTGTGGGTCACATCCTGGGTGTTAGTGGACTGGTGTGGGTTGCATCCTGGGTGCTAATGGACTGGTGTGGGTCACATCCTGGGTGTTAGTAGACTGGTGTGGGTCACATCCTGGGTGTTAGTTGACTGGTGTGGGTCACATCCTGGGTGTTAGTAGACTGGTGTGGGTCACTTCCTGGGTGTTAGTGGACTGGTGTGGGTCACATCCTGGGTGTTAGTGGACTGGTGTGGGTCACATCCTGGGTGTTAGTGGACTGGTGTGGGTCACATCCTGGGTGTTAGTGGACTGGTGTGGGTCACATCCTGGGTGTTAGTGGACTGGTGTGGGTCACATCCTGGGTGTTAGTGGACTGGTGTGGGTCGCATCCTGGGTGTTAGTGGACTGGTGTGGGTCACATCCTGGGTGTTAGTGGACTGGTGTGGGTCACATCCTGGGTGTTAGTGGACTGGTGTGGGTTGCATCCTGGGTGTTAGTGGACTGGTGTGGGTCACATCCTGGGTGTTAGTGGACTGGTGTGGGTCACATCCTGGGTGTTAGTGGACTGGTGTGGGTGGCATCCTGGGTGTTAGTGGACTGGTGTGGGTCACATCCTGGGTGTTAGTGGACTGGTGTGGGTCGCATCCTGGGTGTTAGTGGACTTGTGTGGGTCACATCCTGGGTGTTAGTGGACTGGTGTGGGTCACATCCTGGGTGTTAGTGGACTGGTGTGGGTTGCATCCTGGGTGTTAGTGGACTGGTGTGGGTCACATCCTGGGTGTTAGTGGACTGGTGTGGGTCACATCCTGGGTGTTAGTGGACTGGTGTGGGTGGCATCCTGGGTGTTAGTGGACTGGTGTGGGTCACATCCTGGGTGTTAGTAGACTGGTGTGGGTCACATCCTGGGTGTTAGTTGACTGGTGTGGGTCACATCCTGGGTGTTAGTAGACTGGTGTGGGTCACTTCCTGGGTGTTAGTGGACTGGTGTGGGTCACATCCTGGGTGTTAGTGGACTGGTGTGGGTCACATCCTGGGTGTTAGTGGACTGGTGTGGGTCACATCCTGGGTGTTAGTGGACTGGTGTGGGTCACATCCTGGGTGTTAGTGGACTGGTCTGGGTCACATCCTGGGTGCTACTGGACTGGTGTGGGTGGCATCCTGGGTGTTAGTGGACTGGTGTGCGTCACATCCTGGGTGTTAGTGGACTGGTGTGGGTCACATCCTGGGTGCTAGTGGACTGGTGTGGGTTGCATCCTGGGTGTTAGTGGACTGGTGTGGGTCACATCCTGGGTGTTAGTGGACTGGTGTGGGTCACATCCTGGGTGTTAGTGGACTGGTGTGGGTGGCATCCTGGGTGTTAGTGGACTGGTGTGGGTCACATCCTGGGTGTTAGTGGACTGGTGTGGGTTGCATCCTGTGTGTTAATGGACCGGCGTGGGTCACATCCTGGGTGTTAGTGGACTAGTGTGGGTCACATCCTGCGTGTTAGTGGACTGGTGTGGGTCACATCCTGGGTGTTAGTGGACTGGTGTGGGTTGCATCCTGGGTGTTAGTAGACTGGTGTGGGTCACTTCCTGGGTGTTAGTGGACTGGTGTGGGTCACTTCCTCGGTGTTAGTGGACTGGTGTGGGTCACTTCCTCGGTGTTAGTGGACTGGTGTGGGTCACATCCTGGGTGTTAGTTGACTGGTGTGGGTGGCATCCTGAGTGTTAGTGGACTGGTGTGGGTCGCATCCTGGGTGTTAGTGCACTGGTATGGGTCACATCCTGGGTGTTAGTTGACTGGTGTGGGTCACATCCTGGGTGTTAGTTGACTGGTGTGGGTCACATCCTGGGTGTTAGTAGACTGGTGTGGGTCACTTCCTGGGTGTTAGTGGACTGGTGGGGGTCACATCCTGGGTGTTAGTGGACTGGTGTGGGTCACATCCTGGGTGTTAGTGGACTGGTGTGGGTCACATCCTGGGTGTTAGTGGACTGGTGTGGGTCACATCCTGGGTGTTAGTGGACTGGTGTGGGTTGCATCCTGGGTGTTAATGGACTGGTGTGGGTCACATCCTGGGTGTTAGTAGACTGGTGTGGGTCACATCCTGGGTGTTAGTTGACTGGTGTGGGTCACATCCTGGGTGTTAGTAGACTGGTGTGGGTCACTTCCTGGGTGTTAGTGGACTGGTGTGGGTCACATCCTGGGTGTTAGTGGACTGGTGTGGGTCACATCCTGGGTGTTAGTGGACTGGTGTGGGTCACATCCTGGGTGTTAGTGGACTGGTGTGGGTCACATCCTGGGTGTTAGTGGACTGGTGTGGGTCACATCCTGGGTGTTAGTGGACTGGTGTGGGTCGCATCCTGGGTGTTAGTGGACTGGTGTGGGTCACATCCTGGGTGTTAGTGGACTGGTGTGGGTCACATCCTGGGTGTTAGTGGACTGGTGTGGGTTGCATCCTGGGTGTTAGTGGACTGGTGTGGGTCACATCCTGGGTGTTAGTGGACTGGTGTGGGTCACATCCTGGGTGTTAGTGGACTGGTGTGGGTGGCATCCTGGGTGTTAGTGGACTGGTGTGGGTCACATCCTGGGTGTTAGTGGACTGGTGTGGGTCGCATCCTGGGTGTTAGTGGACTTGTGTGGGTCACATCCTGGGTGTTAGTGGACTGGTGTGGGTCACATCCTGGGTGTTAGTGGACTGGTGTGGGTTGCATCCTGGGTGTTAGTGGACTGGTGTGGGTCACATCCTGGGTGTTAGTGGACTGGTGTGGGTCACATCCTGGGTGTTAGTGGACTGGTGTGGGTGGCATCCTGGGTGTTAGTGGACTGGTGTGGGTCACATCCTGGGTGTTAGTAGACTGGTGTGGGTCACATCCTGGGTGTTAGTTGACTGGTGTGGGTCACATCCTGGGTGTTAGTAGACTGGTGTGGGTCACTTCCTGGGTGTTAGTGGACTGGTGTGGGTCACATCCTGGGTGTTAGTGGACTGGTGTGGGTCACATCCTGGGTGTTAGTGGACTGGTGTGGGTCACATCCTGGGTGTTAGTGGACTGGTGTGGGTCACATCCTGGGTGTTAGTGGACTGGTCTGGGTCACATCCTGGGTGTTACTGGACTGGTGTGGGTGGCATCCTGGGTGTTAGTGGACTGGTGTGCGTCACATCCTGGGTGTTAGTGGACTGGTGTGGGTCACATCCTGGGTGCTAGTGGACTGGTGTGGGTTGCATCCTGGGTGTTAGTGGACTGGTGTGGGTCACATCCTGGGTGTTAGTGGACTGGTGTGGGTCACATCCTGGGTGTTAGTGGACTGGTGTGGGTGGCATCCTGGGTGTTAGTGGACTGGTGTGGGTCACATCCTGGGTGTTAGTGGACTGGTGTGGGTTGCATCCTGTGTGTTAATGGACCGGCGTGGGTCACATCCTGGGTGTTAGTGGACTAGTGTGGGTCACATCCTGGGTGTTAGTGGACTGGTGTGGGTCACATCCTGGGTGTTAGTGGACTGGTGTGGGTTGCATCCTGGGTGTTAGTAGACTGGTGTGGGTCACTTCCTGGGTGTTAGTGGACTGGTGTGGGTCACTTCCTCGGTGTTAGTGGACTGGTGTGGGTCACTTCCTCGGTGTTAGTGGACTGGTGTGGGTCACATCCTGGGTGTTAGTAGACTGGTGTGGGTCACTTCCTGGGTGTTAGTGGACTGGTGTGGGTCACTTCCTCGGTGTTAGTGGACTGGTGTGGGTCACATCCTGGGTGTTAGTGGACTGGTGTGGGTCACATCCCTGGTGTTATTGGACTGGTGTGGGTGGCATCCTGGGTGTTAGTGGACTGGTGTGGGTCACATCCTGGGTGTTAGTGGACTGGTGTGGGACAGATCCTGGGTGTTATTGGACTGGTGTGGGTCGCATCCTGGGTGTTAGTGGACTGGTGTGGGTCACATCCTGGGTGTTAGTGGACTGGTGTGGGTCACATCCTGGGTGTTAGTGGACTGGTGTGGGACAGATCCTGGGTGTTATTGGACTGGTGTGGGTCGCATCCTGGGTGTTAGTGGACTGGTGTGGGTCACATCCTGGGTGTTAGTGGACTGGTGTGGGTCGCATCCTGGGTGTTAGTGGACTGGTGTGGGTCACATCCTGGGTGTTAGTGGACTGGTGTGGGTCGCATCCTGGGTGTTAGTGGACTGGTGTGGGTCGCATCCTGGGTGTTAGTGGACTGGTGTGGGTCGCATCCTGGGTGTTAGTGGACTGGTGTGGGTCGCATCCTGGGTGTTAGTGGACTGGTGTGGGTCACATCCTGGGTGTTAGTGGACTGGTGTGGGTCACATGCTGGGTGTTAGTGGACTGGTGTGGGTCGCATCCTGGGGACAAAACTGACCTAATTTGCGGGAAATGCTCAGCATAACAAGCGGCTTTCTATATAGTAGTATGTCACTGATGTCAGCTATGGTCTGTATACCTTGTACATGTACTTGTATACCTTGTACATGTACTTGTATACCTTGTACATGTACTTGTATACCTTGTACATGTACTTGTATACCTTGTACATGTACTTGTATACCTTGTACATGTACTTGTATACCTTGTACATGTACTTGTATAACTTGTATATGTACTTGTATACCTTGTACATGTACTTGTATACCTTGTACATGTACTTGTATACCTTGTACATGTACTTGTATACCTTGTACATGTACTTGTATAACTTGTATATGTACTTGTATACCTTGTACATGTACTGGTATACCTTGTACATGTACTTGTATACCTTGTACATGTACTTGTATACCTTGTACATGTACTTGTATACCTTGTACATGTACTTGTATACCTTGTACATGTACTTGTATACCTTGTACATGTACTTGTATACCTTGTACATGTACTTGTATACCTTGTACATGTACTTGTATACCTTGTACATGTACTTGTATACCTTGTACATGTACTTGTATACCTTGTACATGTACTTGTATACCTTGTACATGTACTTGTATACCTTGTACATGTACTTGTATACCTTGTACATGTACTTGTATACCTTGTACATGTGCCTGTAGTAAATAAAGATATTATTATTATTATTATTATTATTATTATTATTATTATTATTATTATTATTATTATTATTATTATTATTATCATTATTATTATTATTATTATTATTATTATTATTATTATTATTATTATTATTATTATTATTTTTATTATTATTATTATTATTATTATTATTATTATTATTATTATTATTATTATTATTATTATTATTATTATTATTATTATTATTATTATTATTATTATTATTATCATTATTATTATTATTATTATTATTATTATTATTATTATTATTATTATTATTATTATTATTATTATTTTTATTATTATTATTATTATTATTATTATTATTATTATTATTATTATTATCATTATTATTATTATTATTATTATTATTATTATTATTATTATTATTATTATTATTTTTATTATTATTATTATTATTATTATTATTATTTTTATTATTATTATTATTATTATTATTATTATTATTATTATTATTATTATTATTATATTACGTCACATTAAGCAAAAGAACCACTGTGAAAAAATATTGAACTTCCAAGCGAGAATTAAATAATTTAACTCACTCCATAAATTTTACTATTGAGTTTAAACAAAAATAACTTCTTGCATTTCTTAAATGTCTTAATTATTAAGGGAAACTATGATTTAAAATTAAAAATATTCGGAAAACAAACAAATAACTGCAATTATGGGCACTATTATTCTTCACATCATGCTAGTTAAATTTTCTGAGTTCTCATCAGTGTTTTTGAAGGTTTTTCAGCCCAGAGTTCATAGATGAAGACATTTTGAAAATATATGAAATAGCTAATGATCTAAAATACCCAAAACACTTGATAAATCTTTTAGAATTCCTAGAAATAATTTTGGAACTCAAAAAAAGTACAAATAGTGATATTTAACCAAAAATATGTTGGTTCACCCTTACCATAAAAACTTATTTTATATACCTTCTCTACTTAAGAATTTTAAAATCAAAGTTGCATTTAAAAATCTTGATATGGTAAAAAAAAAATCTGATTAAAATTAGAAAAATGCCGATGATTGTGTCAATAAGATTCCCTGTAGAAAATGCGATAAAATTGACCATGGACAAACTGGGAAAAATCATAAACTAAGATTACAATAACATAAATATAGCATTAGAATTGGACAAAAGTCTAATGATTTGGTTATTCATGTGAGAGATTTTAACCATCCAATTGATTTTCAATCAGCTTAGAAAGTTGTATCGAGAAGTTCTGTAGTTGAGAGAATTATAATTGAATTAAGTCTCATAAAAATAGTTTTGACTTTAATAGGAATACTGGTTCTGGGTTATGTAAATTAGATTTTTTTTATAATTATTAAATTTTGGGAAGAGTTTAAGCTATATTTGGAAAGTGTTTCTCCATTTTACCCACATCATCGTAAAGTGAAGGTCAAGGTTTCGACCGCCAGGTGTTATCTCGGCCTCATAAGCCTTCAGCTGTCCTATTTTGCATTTCCTTGATAATATCAGAAATCACGAAAGCGATTGGAGGTTCACTATTTTTTCACAGCGGTTCATTTGTGTGTGTGTATATATATATATATATATATATATATATATATATATATATATATATATATATATATATATATACTTGGGAATTTGAAGACAGTTATTGCCTTGAGACAAATACCTCTCAAGGAACAATGAAATACGACTTACTCGGCTCTAATTGATCATTAGTGTTGACAGTGATGATACACAAGGCAGTCTTTTCAGTCATGGTGTCTGTGTAGACCAGCTGGGTCCCACCTGGGTCCCAGCTGGGTCTTTGTTGTGTTCTATCAAGGTTCCGCCAGGTCTCAGCTGGTGCTGAAATACTTCAATATTTATTGTTATTCATGGTGCGTATGTAGCCCAGCTGGGACCCAGCTGAGACCCAGCCGGGTCCCAGCAGTCCTAGCATTTCCCAGGTCTGCATCAACAAGGTCTGAGATGGGTCTCAATAGTGTCCCAGCAGATCCCAGCTGTGTCCCAACAGGCTCCCATTAAGTCTGAGCCGTGTCCCGACAGTGTTCCAGCATGACCCAGCTGTGTCCCAACAGTGTCCCAGCAGATCTCAGCAGTGTCCCAGCTGTGTCCCAGCAGGGCTCCAGCTGCAACAGTACATTCCAAACTTTCCACTCAAGTTGTCTGCATCACCCACCTGGGACCCAGAATCTGACCAGGCTAACAGGCATTGCCTGACCACTACAGACTTTCCCCTCTCCTTAAATATATCAGTCAGACGTGTTAAGGGTCACTGCTGGAACCGAGAGGTGCGTCACCAATATCTTATAACCCATGCAAGACACTTCGTAGATGTAGCTCGGAACCTTCCATAGGTACAGGAGCTGCATGTCAGCTACGACTTTCACGAGCTGATTAATAAGTTAGATTTCGTTTTTATTTTGAACTCAGAAGACTCCTAGCATCAGTAACACGCTCATGACAGCCTTGGATATGCAAAATCAGTTAGTTACAATACTCTGTCACCAGAGACAATATCCTTGTCTGTTTTCCTCGCTTGCCTGGAAAATACCCTGTCTTTCTATGGTCATACACGTTCTCCTTCAGTACACATCTGAACACTACAACACTGAACACTACAACACTGAACACTACAACACTGCCACAGTTGTTGGGATAATATTGCTGGTCACAAGCTGACCCATACCTGGAGTATACCTGGAGATGGTTTCGGGGGTCAACGCCCCCTCGGCTTGATCTGAGATCAGGCCTCGTGGTGCATCAGGGTCTGATCAACCAGGCTGGTACTGCTGGCCGCACGCAAACTGACGTACGAACCACAAACCGGTTGGTCAGGTACTGACTTTAGGTGCATGTCCAGTGCGTTCATGAAGACAGCCAGGAGGGGGGTCTATTGGCAATCCCCTTATGTATGCTGGAAGGCAGTTGAACAGTCTTGGGCCCCGGACGCTTAATGTGTTATCTCTCAGTGTACTCGTGGCGCCCCTGCTTTTCATCGGGGAAATGTTGCATCTCCTGCCGAGTCTTTTGCTTTCATAGGGAGTGATGTTCGTGTGCAATTTTGGCACTAATCCCTCTATGATTTTCCAAGTGTATATTATCATGTATCTCTTTCGCCTGCGTTCCAGGGAATACAAATCAAGGGCCATGAACCGTTCCCAGTAATTTAGGTTCTTTATCGTACTTATGTGTGCCGTGAAAGTTCTTTGTACACTCTCCAGGTCTGCAATGTCGCCAGTGTTGAAGGAGGCGGTTAGTGTACAACAGTATTCCAACCTTGAGAGAACATGCGATTTGTAGAAACAGAGGATAATGAACCAAGCTGACTTAAGAAATCGTAATGACACGATTGCAAATAAACCATACCCCCGGCCGGGATTGAACCCGCGGTCATAGAGTCTCAAAACTCCAGCCCGTCGCGTTAGCCACTAGACTGGTCTAGTGGCTAACGCGACGGGCTGGAGTTTTGAGACTCTATGACCGCGGGTTCAATCCCGGCCGGGCGTATGGTTGATAATGAACCAAATTATAACCGCTTGCATTGCTACTTAAACTACAATGAAGTAAGTAAGTAAGTAAGTAAGTTATTCAGGTATACACAAATACAGTTACATAGAATTATCATACATAGCAGCATATGTGTAGAGAACCTGGGATAACCCAAAAAAGTCAGACAGAGTGACTTACTTCCATTGGAGTTCCTCTCGTTGTCACTGATACATCATTTTTTTCCCTGGAAAGGAAAATCCAATGTTGGAAAGAGACAGAGGAAGGAGAGTTCGTCGTATAATTAAATTTGTATACAACGTAGCCACTCATACTGCAGAGTCACCTGACACTCACACCTCAACATCCTCCAGCAGGTTTCAAGGTTGATATTCCCACTTCTTCGCAAACTGTTGCCTTTACTGCCCCACGACTCACACTGTCCTCTGCAGCTGTATCATCGACCCTTACAACCTACCTCCAAACACCTCAGTAACCACTGGCAGCAATGCCATTCCCTCACACACTATGTACTCTAACTACCCGTGATCTTCACTACTGCTATAATTACCGCAGAAATACACCAGTCTCCTATCCTCCACAGCCAGAGGAAGGCAGTCGTGTCTTTACAAGCACCTGCTTCACTGGGGCCACCTGGCCTCTCACAGTTCCTTCTCGGAAGATTGAGAAACTTGTACAACATCGATTCCAGGCTAAGGGACTGATTACCTTACACTCTTCCATATCTTCCACCGTTCTACTCTGTATTGGACTGAAGAAGCTACTGGCTGGCGAGACGTTTTCTCAGTAAAGATTCCCAAATGTCCTACACGAACCTCAGTCTTTATCTTGTGGGTTTTACAGACCATTTACGTGATAGTTACCTCCTTGCCTGCGACCAGCAGTGTATGGAACCTCTACCTCGCTGCTCCCTGCCACCACCCTGCCACGCTCAGTGCCACCACCCTGCCACGCTCCCTGCCACCACCCTGCCACGCTTCCTGCCACCACCCTGCCACGCTCCCTGCCACCACCCTGCCACGCTCCCTGCCACCACCCTGCCACGCTTCCTGCCACCACCCTGCCACGCTTCCTGCCACCACCCTGCCACGCTCCCTGCCACCACCCTGCCACGCTCCCTGCCACCACCCTGCCACGCTCCCTGCCACCACCCTACCACGCTCCCTGCCACCACCCTGCCACGCTCAGTGCCACCATCCTGCCACGCTTCCTGCCACCACCCTGCCACGCTTCCTGCCACCACCCTGCCACGCTTCCTGCCACCACCCTGCCACGCTTCCTGTAACCATCCTGCCACGCTCCCTGCCACCACCCTGCCACGCTCCCTGCCACCACCCTGCCACGCTCCCTGCCACCACCCTGCCACGCTCCCTGCCACCACCCTGCCACGCTCCCTGCCACCACCCTGCCACGCTTCCTGCCACCACCCTGCCACGCTCCCTGCCACCATCCTGCCACGCTCCCTGCCACCACCCTGCCACCATCCTGCCACGTTTCCTGCCATCGCCCTGCCACGCTCCCTGCCACCATCATGCCACGGTTCCTGCCACCACCCTGCCACGCTCCCTGCCACCATCCTGCCACGCTCCCTGCCACCATCCTGCCACGCTCCCTGCCACCATCCTGCCACGCTCCCTGCCACCATCCTGCCACGCTTCCTGCCATCGCCATGCCACGCTCCCTGCCACCATCATGCCACGGTTCCTGCCACCATCATGCCACGGTTCCTGCCACCACCCTGCCACGCTCCCTGCCACCATCCTGCCACGCTTCTTGCCACCACCCAGCCACGCTTCCTGCCACCACCCTGCCACGCTCCCTGCCACCATCCTGCCACGGTTCCTGCCACCATCCTGTCACGCTTCCTGCCACCACCCTGCCACGGTTCCTGCCACCACCCTGCCACGCTCCCTGCCACCATCCTGCCACGCTCCCTGCCACCACCCTGCCACGCTCCCTGCCACCATCCTGCCACGCTTCTTGCCACCACCCTGCCATGCTCCCTGCCACCACCCTGCCACGGTTCCTGCCACCATCCTGTCAAGCTCCCTGCCACCACCCTGCCACGGTTCCTGCCACCACCCTGCCACGCTCCCTGCCACCACCCTGCCACGCTCCCTGCCACCATCCTGCCACGCTTCTTGACACCACCCTGCCACGCTCCCTGCCACCATCCTGCCACGCTTCCTGCCACCATCATGTCACGCTCCCTGCCACCACCCTGCCACGGTTCCTGCCACCACATTGCCACGCTCCCTGCCACCATCCTGCCACGCTCCCTGCCACCACCCTGCCACGCTCCCTGCCACCATCCTGCCACGCTCCCTGCCACCACCCTGCCACGCTCCCTGCCACCATCCTGCCACGCTTCTTGCCACCACCCTGCCACGCTCCCTGCCACCACCCTGCCACGCTCCCTGCCACCACCCTTCTACGCTCCTTGCCACCACCCTGCCACGCTCCCTGCCACCACCCAGCCACGCTCTCTGCCACCACCCTGCCACGCTCTCTGCCACCATCCTGCCACGCTCCCTGCCATCACCCTGCGACCACCCTGCCACACTCCCTGCCACCACCCTGCCACGCTCCCTGCCACCATCCTGCCACGCTCCCTGCCACCACCCTGCCACGCTCTCTACCACCACCCTGCCACGCTCTCTGCCATCACCCTGCTACATGTACATGTACAAGGTATACAAGTACATGTACAAGGTATACAAGTACATGTACAAGGTATACAAGTACATGTACAAGGTATACAAGTACATGTACAAGGTATACAAGTACATGTACAAGGTATACAAGTATATGTACAAGGTATACAGTACATGTACAAGGTATACAAGTACATGTACAAGGTATACTAGTACATGTACAAGGTATACATGTATATGTACAAGGTATACAGTACATGTACAAGGTATACAAGTACATGTACAAGGTATACAAGTACATGTACAAGGTATACAAGTACATGTACAAGGTATACAAGTACATGTACAAGGTATACAGTACATGTACAAGGTATACAAGTACATGTACAAGGTATACAGTACATGTACAAGGTATACAGTACATGTACAAGGTATACAAGTACATGTACAAGGTATACAGTGCATGTACAAGGTATAAAAGTACATGTAATAGGTATACAGTACATGTACAAGGTATACAAGTACATGTACAAGGTATACAAGTACATGTAATAGGTATACAGTGAACATTAAAATGGTATAAAATACCGACAGGTTGTTAGGTGAGACACATATGCAACAGTTAGGTATCTTTATTGTGAAACGTTTCGCCTACACAGTAGGCTTCTTCAGTCAAGTACAGAAAAGTTGATAGAAGCAGAAGATACTTGAAGACGATGTAATCAGAAGCCTACTGTGTAGGCGAAACGTTTCATAATAAAGATACCTAACTGTTGCATATGTGTCTTACCTAACAACCTGTCGGTATTTTATACCATTTTATTGTTCAATCTGTCAGACACTGCAACACAAGGGTATCTTGGTACAGACCTGCAATCAACTTCGACAACTTCCACTAGTGAGAGGGGCTGGATTTGAGAGGGACCTGACCTCTCAACATCTGAGTTCTTACCTCTCCTAGTGGCCTACGTCTCACCTCTTGGCGCTATAAAAGCTCCATCCTGTCACTTCTTCTCCATATTGTTTCATACTATGGAACAATGCTCTTCTCCAGACTGAGGGACTGACCACCTCAAAACTTTAAGGGTGATGGACTGATTACATCGTCTTCAAGTATCTTCTGCTTCTATCAACTTTTCTGTACTTGACTGAAGAAGCCTACTGTGTAGGCGAAACGTTTCATAATAAAGATACCTAACTGTTGCATATGTGTCTTACCTAACAACAGGTATACAGTGCATGTACAAGGCATACAAGTACATGTACAAGGTATACAAGTACATGTACAAGGTATACAGTGCATGTACAAGGTACAAGTACATGTACAAGGTATACAAGTACATGTACAAGGTATACAAGTACATGTACAAGGTATACTATACAAGTACATGTACAAGGTATACAAGTACATGTACAAGGTATACAAATACATGTACAAGGTATACAAGTACATGTACAAGGTATACAGTGCATGTACAAGGTATACAAGTACATGTACAAGGTATACAAGTACGTGTACAAGGTATACAAGTACATGTACAAGGTATACAAGTACATGTACAAGGTATACAAGTACATGTACAAGGTATACAAGTACATGTAATAGGTATACAGTGCATGTACAAGGTATACAAGTACATGTACAAGGTATACAAGTACATGTACAAGGTATACAAGTACATGTACAAGGTATACAAGTACATGTACAAGGTATACAAGTACATGTACAAGGTATACAAGTATATGTACAAGGTATACAAGTACATGTACAAGGTATACAAGTACATGTAATAGGTATACAGTGCATGAACAAGGTATACAAGTACATGTAATAGGTATACAGTACATGTACAAGGTATACAAGTACATGTACAAGGTATACAAGTACATGTAATAGGTATACAGTGCATGTACAAGGTATACAAGTACATGTACAAGGTATACAAGTACATGTACAAGGTATACAAGTACATGTACAAGGTATACAAGTACATGTACAAGGTATACAAGTACATGTAATAGGTATACAGTGCATGTAGAAGGTATACAAGTACATGTACAAGGTATACAAGTACGTGTACAAGGTATACAAGTACATGTACAAGGTATACAAGTACGTGTACAAGGTATATAACTACATGTACAAGGTATACAAGTACATGTACAAGGTATACAAGTACATGTACAAGGTATACAAGTACATGTACAAGGTATACAGTGCATGTACAAGGTATACAAGTACATGTACAAGGTATACAAGTACATGTACAAGGTATACAAGTACATGTACAAGGTATACAGTGCATGTACAAGGTATACAAGTACGTGCACAAGGTATACAAGTACATGTACAAGGTATACAAGTACATGTACAAGGTATACAAGTACATGTACAAGGTATACAAGTACATGTACAAGGTATACAGTGCATGTACAAGGTATACAAGTACATGTACAAGGTATACAAGTACATGTACAAGGTATACAAGTACATGTACAAGGTATACAAGTACATGTACAAGGTGTACAAGTACATGTACAAGGTATACAAGTACATGTACAAGGTATACAAGTACATGTACAAGGTATAAAAGTACATGTACAAGGTATACAAGTACATGTACAAGGTATACAGTGCATGTACAAGGTATACAAGCACATGTACAAGGTATACAAGTATATGTGCAAGGTATACAAGTACATGTAATAGGTATACAGTGCATGTACAAGGTATACAAGTACATGTACAAGGTATACAAGTACATGTACAAGGTATACAAGTACATGTACAAGGTATACA
The DNA here is from genome assembly GCF_038502225.1 of Cherax quadricarinatus. Lineage (NCBI taxonomy): Eukaryota > Metazoa > Arthropoda > Malacostraca > Decapoda > Parastacidae > Cherax > Cherax quadricarinatus. The sequence continues at coordinate 29,510,986 of NC_091334.1, forward strand.
AGTACATGTACAAGGTATACAAGTACATGTACAAGGTATACAAGTACATGTACAAGGTATACAAGTACATGTACAAGGTATACAAGTACATGTACAAGGTGTACAAGTACATGTACAAGGTATACAAGTACATGTACAAGGTATACAAGTACATGTACAAGGTATACAAGTACATGTACAAGGTATACAAGTACATGTACAAGGTATACAAGTACATGTACAAGGTATACAAGTACATGTACAAGGTACACAAGTACATGTACAAGGTATACAAGTACATGTAATAGGTATACAGTGCATGTACAAGGTATACAAGTACATGTACAAGGTATACAAGTACGTGTACAAGGTATACAAGTACATGTACAAGGTATACAAGTACGTGTACAAGGTATACAACTACATGTACAAGGTATACAAGTACATGTACAAGGTATACAAGTACATGTACAAGGTATACAAGTACATGTACAAGGTATACAGTGCATGTACAAGGTATACAAGTACATGTACAAGGTATACAAGTACATGTACAAGGTATACAAGTACATGTACAAGGTATACAGTGCATGTACAAGGTATACAAGTACGTGCACAAGGTATACAAGTACATGTACAAGGTATACAAGTACATGTACAAGGTATACAAGTACATGTACAAGGTATACAAGTACATGTACAAGGTATACAAGAACATGTACAAGGTATACAAGTACATGCACAAGGTATACAAGTACGTGTACAAGGTATACAAGTACATGTACAAGGTATACCAGTACATGTACAAGGTATACAAGTACATGTACAAGGTATACAGACCATAGCTGACATCAGTGACATACTACTATATAGAAAGTCCCTTGTTATGCTGAGCATTTCCCGCAAATTAGGTCAGTTTTGTCCCAGGATGCGACCCACACCAGTCCACTAACACCCAGGATGCGACCCACACCAGTCCACTAACACCCAGGATGCGACCCACACCAGTCCACTAACACCCAGGATGCGACCCACACCAGTCCACTAACACCCAGGATATGACCCACACCAGTCCACTAACACCCAGGATGTGACCCACACCAGTCAACTAACACCCAAGATGTGACCCACACCAGTCCACTAACACCCAGGATGTGACCCACACCAGTCAACTAACACCCAAGATGTGACCCACACCAGTCCACTAACACCCAGGATGTGACCCACACCAGTCCACTAACACCCAGGATGTGACCCACACCAGTCAACTAACACCCAAGATGTGACCCACACCAGTCCACTAACACCCAGGATATGACCCACACCAGTCCACTAACACCCAGGATGTGACCCACACCAGTCAACTAACACCCAAGATGTGACCCACACCAGTCCACTAACACCCAGGATGTGACCCACACCAGTCAACTAACACCCAAGATGTGACCCACACCAGTCCACTAACACCCAGGATGTGACCCACACCAGTCCACTAACACCCAGGATGTGACCCACACCAGTCAACTAACACCCAAGATGTGACCCACACCAGTCCACTAACACCCAGGATGTGACCCACACCAGTCAACTAACACCCAAGATGTGACCCACACCAGTCCACTAACACCCAGGATGTGACCCACACCAGTCCACTAACACCCAGGATGCGACCCACACCAGTCCACTAACACCCAGGATGCGACCCACACCAGTCCACTAACACCCAGGATATGACCCACACCAGTCCACTAACACCCAGGATGTGACCCACACCAGTCAACTAACACCCAAGATGTGACCCACACCAGTCCACTAACACCCAGGATGTGACCCACACCAGTCCACTAACACCCAGGATGTGACCCACACCAGTCCACTAACACCCAGGATGTGACCCACACCAGTCAACTAACACCCAAGATGTGACCCACACCAGTCCACTAACACCCAGGATGTGACCCACACCAGTCCACTAACACCCAGGATGTGACCCACACCAGTCCACTAACACCCAGGATGTGACCCACACCAGTCTACTAACACCAAGGATGTGACCCACACCAGTCCACTAACAACAAGGATGTGACCCACTCCAGTCCACTAACACCCAGGATATGACCCACGCTAGTCCCCTAACACCCAGGAAGCGACAAACACCAGTCCACTAACAACCAGGATACGACCCACACCAGTCCACTAACATCCAGGATGTGACCCACACCAGTCCACTAACACCCAGGATGCGACCCACACCAGTCCACTAACACCCAGTATGTGACCCACACCAGTCAACTAACACCTAGGATGAGACCCACACCAGTCAACTAACACCCAGGATGTGACCCACACCAGTCAACTAACACACAGGATGTGACCCACACCAGTCAACTAACACCCAGGATGTGACCCACACCAGTCCACTAACACCCAGGATGTGACCCACGCCAGTCCACTAACACCCAGGATGCCACCCACGCCAGTCCACTAACACCCAGGATGCCACCCACACCAGTCCACTAACAACCAGGATGCCACCCACACCAGTCCACTAACACCCAGGATGCCACCCACACCAGTCCACTAACATCCAGGATGCCACCCACACCAGTCCACTAACAACCAAGATGCCACCCACACCAGTCCACTAACAACCAGGATGCCACCCACACCAGTCCACTAACACCCAGGATGCCACCCACACCAGTCCACTAACACCCAGGATGCCACCCACACCAGTCCACTAACAACCAGGATGCCACCCACACCAGTCCACTAACACCCAGGATGCCACCCACACCAGTCCACTAACACCCAGGATGCCACCCACACCAGTCCACTAACACCCAGGATGCCACCCACACCAGTCCACTAACACCCAGGATGCCACCCACACCAGTCCACTAACACCCAGGATGCCACCCACACCAGTCCACTAACACCCAGGATGCCACCCACACCAGTCCACTAACACCCAGGATGCTACCCACACCAGTCCACTAACAACCAGGATGCCACCCACACCAGTCCACTAACACCCAGGATGTGACCCACACCAGTCCACTAACAACGAGGATGCCACCCACACCAGTCCACTAATTCCCAGGATGCCACCCACACCAGTCCACTAACACCCAGGATGCCACCCACACCAGTCCACTAACACCCAGGATGCCACCCACACCAGTCCGTTAACAACCAGGATGCCACCCACACCAGTCCACTAACAACCAGGATGCCACCCACACCAGTCCACTAACAACCAGGATGCCACCCACACCAGTCCACTAACACCCAGGATGCCACCCACACCAGTCCACTAACAACCAGGATGCCACCCACACCAGTCTAACACCCAGGATGCCACCCACACCAGACCACTAACACCCAGGATGCCACCCACACCAGTCTAACACCCAGGATGCCACCCACACCAGTCCACTAACACCCAGGATGCCACCCACACCAGTCCACTAACACCCAGGATGCCACCCACACCAGTCCACTAACAACCAGGATGACACCCACACCAGTCCACTAACACCCAGGATGCCACCCACACCAGTCCACTAACACCCAGGATGCCACCAACACCAGTCCACTAACACCCAGGATGCCACCCACACCAGTCCACTAACACCCAGGATGCCACCCACACCAGTCCACTAACACCCAGGATGCCACCCACACCAGTCTACTAACACCCAGGATGCCACCCACACCAGTTCACTAACACCCATGATGTGACCCACACCAGTCCACTAACAACCAGGATGCCACCCACACCAGTCCACTAACTCCCAGGATGCCACCCACACCAGTCCACTAACACCCAGGATGCCACCCACACCAGTCCACTAACACCCAGGATGCCACCCACACCAGTCCACTAACAACCAGGATGCCACCCACACCAGTCCACTAACAACCAGGATGCCACCCACACCAGTCCACTAACAACCAGGATGCCACCCACACCAGTCCACTAACACCCAGGATGCCACCCACACCAGTCCACTAACAACCAGGATGCCACCCACACCAGTCTAACACCCAGGATGCCACCCACACCAGACCACTATCACCCAGGATGCCACCCACACCAGTCTAACACCCAGGATGCCACCCACACCAGTCCACTAACACCCAGGATGTGACCCACGCCAGTCCACTAACATCCTGGATGCCACCCACGCCAGTCCACTAACACCCAGGATGCCACCCACACCAGTCCACTAACACCCAGGGTGTGACCCACGCCAGTCCACTAACACCCTGGATGCCACCCACGCCAGTCCACTAACACCCAGGATGCCACCCACGCCAGTCCACTAACACCCAGGATGCCACCCACACCAGTCCACTAACACCCAGGATGCCACCCACACCAGTCCACTAACACCCAGGATGCCACCCTCACCAGTCCACTAACAACTAGGATGCCACCCACACCAGTCCACTAACACCCAGGATGCCACCCACACCAGTCCACTAACACCCAGGATGCCACCCACACCAGACCACTAACACCCAGGATGCCACCCACACCAGTCCACTAACACCCAGGATGCCACCCACACCAGTCCACTAACACCCAGGATGCCACCCACACCAGACCACTAACACCCAGGATGCCACCCACACCAGTCCACTAACACCCAGGATGCCTCCCACACCAGTCCACTAACACCCAGGATGCCACCCACACCAATCCACTAACACCCAGGATGCCACCCACACCAGTCCACTAACAACCAGGATGCCACCCACACCAGTCCACTAACACCCTGGATGCCACCCACTCCAGTCCACTAACACCCAGGATGCCACCCACACCAGTCCACTAACACCCAGGATGCCACCCACACCAGTCCACTAACAACCAGGATGCCACCCACACCAGTCCACTAACACCCAGGATGCCACCCACTCCAGTCCACTAACACCCAGGATGCCACCCACACCAGTCCACTAACACCCAGGATGCCACCCACACCAGTCCACTAACACCCAGGATGCCACCCACACCCGTCTAACACCCAGGTACCCATTATTACTGATGGGTGAACATGTACAACCGGTGTTAAAAAACACGCCAAATATTTTAGACCCTTTGCTGGGAATCGAACCCGTATCCTCGCCGTGTGAAGCGAGAACCTTGCCACCAGGCCACAGGACAGAGATAGTGCCCTGAAGCTAGCCAAAGCATGTCCCGAAAAAACAGGCGAAAATTGATCTCAATAAGTGGCCCTCCACGGTAGTTACTCCGCAGGTGAGGGACTCGTGTTTCAGGGGATCAGTCCTCTCAGCCAGTTCTTTATAACAAACCCGATTGCCTCCCCTTCAGGTTTGGCCCTTTTTCCTAACTAAAATGGTAATTAGAAGGGATGGTGGAAGTTTGATACTCCAGCCATTTAAAACTGTGTAGTTCAACCTGCGTGAAATAGTCATTAGCGGTGGAACTCATGTTCACGGGGAAGGCTCGATCCTCCGTCCGCTACAAGACAGGTGCCTCACCGAATTGCATATACAAAGTATCCCTGCAAGAGGGTTATACGTGTAGTAACGACTGTACCTTCATGACGGTGACTGGTGACGGTGACTGGTGACGGTGACTGGTGACGGTGACTGGTGACGGTGACTGGTGACGGTGGCTGGTGACGGTGATTGGTGACGGTGACTGGTGGTGGTGGCTGGTGACGGTGATTGGTGACGGTGACTGGTGGCGGTGACTGGTGATGGCGGCTGGTGACGGTGACTGATAACTGTGGTGACGGTGACTGGTGACAGTAACTGGTGACAGTGACTGGTGACGGTGGTGACGGTAACTGGTGACGGTGACTGGTGGCGGTGACTGGTGATGGCGGCTGGTGACGGTAACTGGTGACGGTGACTGGTGACGGTGATTGATGACTGTGGTGACGGTGACTGGTGACGGTGGTGGCGGTGACTGGTGACGATGGTGACGGTGACTGGTGAGTGTGACTGGTGACGGTGACTGGTGACGGTGGCTGGTGACGGTGATTGGTGACGGTGACTGGTGGCGGTGACTGGTGACGGTGACTGGTGTCGATGACTGGTGACGGTGACTGGTGACTGTGGTGACGGTGACTGGTGACGGTAACTGGTGACGTTCTGGGAGGCTGGCTGGGTCTTGGAGGCTCGCTGGGTCTTTGTGGCTCGCTGGGTCTTGGTGGCTCGCTGGGTCTTGGAGGCTCGCTGGGTCTTGGTGGTTCGCTGGGTCTTGGAGGCTCGCTGGGTCTTGGAGACTCCCTGGGTCTTGGAAGCTCGCTGGTCCTTGGTGGCTCGCTGGGTCTTGGAGGCTCGCTGGGTCTTGGAGGCTCGCTGGGTCTTGGTGTCTCCCTGGGTCTTGGTGGCTGGCTGGGTCTTGGAGGCTCGCTGGGTCTTGGTAGCTCCCTGGGTCTTGGTGGCTCGCTGGGTCCTGGAGGCTCTCTGGGTCTTGGTGGGTCGCTGGGTCTTGGAGGCTCGCTGGGTCTTGGTGGCTCGCTGGGTCTTGGAGGCTCGCTGAGACTTGGTGGCTCGCTGAGTCTTGGTGGCTCGCTGAGTCTTGGAGGCTCTCTGGGTCTTGGTGGCTCGCTGGGTCTTGGTGGCTCGCTGGGTCTTGGAGGCTCGCTGGGTCTTGGTGGCTCGCTGGGTCTTGGTGGCTGGCTGGGTGTTGGAGGCTCGCTGGATCTTGGAGGCTCGCTGGGTCTTGGTGGCTCGCTGGGTCTTTGAGGCTCGCTGGGTCTTGGTGGCTGGCAGGGTCTTCGAGACTCGCTGGATGTTGGAGGCTCGCTGGGTCTTGGAGGCTCGCTGGGTCTTGGTGGCTCGCTGGGTCATGGTGGCTGGCTGGGTCTTGGAGGCTCGCTGGGTCTTGGAGGCTCGCTGGGTCTTGGTGGCTCGCTGGGTCTTAGTGCCTCGCTGGGTCTTGGAGGCTCGCTGGGTCTTGGAGGCTCGCTGGGTCTTGGTGGCTGGCTGGGTCTTGGAGGCTCGCTGGGTCTTGGTGGCTCGCTGGGTCTTGGAGGCTCGCTTGGTCTTCGAAGCTCGCTGGGTCTTGGAGGCTCGCTGGGTCTTGGTGGCTCGCTGGGTCTCGGTTCCTCGCTGGGCCTTGGTGGCTCTCTGGGTCTTGGAAGCTCGCTGGGTCTTGGAGGCTCGCTGGGTCTTGGAGGATCGCTGGGTCTTTGAGGCTCGCTGGGTCTTGGTAGCTCGCTGGGTCTTGGTGGCTGGCTGGGTCTTGGTGGCTGGCTGGGTCTTGGTGGCTGGCTGGGTCTTGGAGGCTCTCTGGGTCTTGGAGGCTCGCTTGGTCTTGGTGGCTCGCTGGGTCTTGGAGGCTCGCTGGGTCTTGGAGGCTCGCTGGGTCTTGGTGGCTCGCTGGATCTTGGTGGCTGGCTGGGTCTTTGAGGCTCGCTGGGTCTTGGAGGCTCGCTGGGTCTTGGTGGCTCGCTGGGTCTTGGTGGTTCGCTGGGTCTTGGTGGCTCGCTGGGTCTTGGTGCCTCGCTGGGTCTTGGAGGCTCGCTGGTTCTTGGAGGCTCGCTGGGTCTTGGTGGCTGGCTGGGTCTCGGAGGCTCGCTGGGTCTTGGTTGCTCGTTGGGTCTTGGAGGCCCGCTTGGTCTCGGAAGCTCGCTGGGTCTTGGAGGCTCGCTGGGTCTTGGTGGCTCGCTGGGTTTTGGAGGCTCGCTGGATCTTGGAGGCTAGCTGGGTCTTGGTGGCTCGCTGGGTCTTGGTGGCTCGCTGGGTCTTGGTGGCTCGCTGGGTCTTGGTGGCTGGCTGGGTCTTGGAGGCTCGCTGGGTCTTGGTGGCTCGCTGGGTCTTGGTGGCTGGTAGGGTCTTCGAGGCTCACTGGGTCTTGGTGCCTCGCTGGGCCTTGGTGGCTCGCTGGGTCTTGGAAGCTCGCTGGGTCTTGGACTATCGCTGGGTCTTGGAGGCTCGCTGGGTCTCTGAGGCTCGCTGGGTCTTGGTGGCTAGCTGGATCTTGGTGGCTGGCTGGGTCTTGGTGGCTGGCTGGGTCTTGGTTCCTGGCTGGGTCTTGGAGGCTCGCTGGGTCTTGGAGGCTCGCTGGGTCTTGGTGGCTGGCTGGGTCTTCGAGGCTCGCTGGGTCTTCGAGGCTCGCTGGGTCTTGGTGTCTCGCTGGGTCTTTGTGGTTCGCTGGGCCTTGGTGGCTCGCTGGGTCTTGGTGCCTCGCTGGGTCTTGGAGGATCGCGGGGTCTTTGTGGTTCGCTGGGTCTTGGAGGCTCGCTGGGTCTTGGTGGCTGGCTGGGTCTTGGAGGCTCGCTGGGTCTTGGTGCCTCGCTTGGTCTTGGAGGCTCGCTTGGTCTTGGAAGCTCGCTGGGTCTTGGAGGCTCGCTGGGTCTTGGTGGCTCGCTGGGTCTTGGAGGCTCGCTGGGTCTTGGAGGCTCGCTGGGTCTTGGTGGCTCGCTTGGTCTTGGTGGCTGGCTGGGTCTTTGAGGCTCGATGGGTCTTGGAGGCTCGCTGGGTCTTGATGGCTGGCTGGTGGCTCGCTGGGTCTTGGTAGCTCGCTGGGTCTTGGTGGCTCGCTGGGTCTTGGTGCCTCGCTGGGTCTTGGAGGCTCGCTGGCTTCTTGGAGGCTCGCTGGATCTTGGTGGCTGGCTGGGTCTCGGAGGCTCGCTGGGTCTTGGTGGCTCGCTGGGTCGTTTCGTTGGGTCTTGGAGGCCCGCTTGGTCTTCGATGCTCCCTGGGTCTTGGAGGCTCGCTGGGTCTTGGTGGCTCGCTGGGTCTTGGAGGCTCGCTGGGTCTTGGAGGCTCGCTGGGTCTTGGTGGCTCGCTGGGTCTTGGTGGCTCGCTGGGTCTTGGTGGCTCGCTGGGTCTTGGTGGCTCGCTTGGTCTTGGAGGCTCGCTGGGTCTTGGTGGCTCGCTGGGTCTTGGTGGCTGGCTGGGTCTTCGAGGCTCGCTGGGCCTTGGTGGCTCGCTGGGTCTTGGTGGCTCGCTGGGTCTTGGAAGCCCGCTGGGTCTTGGACTATCGCTGGGTCTTGGAGGCTCGCTGGGTCTCTGAGGCTCGCTGGGTCGTGGTGGCTAGCTGGATCTTGGTGGCTGGCTGGGTCTTGGTGGCTGGCTGGGTCTTGGTTCCTGGCTGGGTCTTGGAGGCTCGCTGGGTCTTGGAGGCTCGCTGGGTCTTGGTGGCTGGGAGGGTCTTCGAGGCTCGCTAGGTCTTGGAGGCTCGCTGGGTCTTGGAGGCTCGCTGGGTCTTGGTGGCTCGCTGGGTCTTGGTGGCTGGCTGGGTCTTCGAGGCTCGCTGGGTCTTCGAGGCTCGCTGGGTCTTTGTGGGTCGCTGGGTCTTGGAGGCTCGCTGGGTCTTGGTGGCTGGCTGGGTCTTGGAGGCTCGCTGGGTCTTGGTGCCTCGCTTGGTCTTGGAGGCTCGCTTGGTCTTGGAAGCTCGCTGGGTCTTGGAGGCTCGCTGGGTCTTGGTGGCTCGCTGGGTCTTGGAGGCTCGCTGGGTCTTGGAGGCTAGCTGGGTCTTGGTGGCTCGCTGGGTCTTGGAGGCTCCCTGGGTCTTGGAAGCTCGCTGGGTCTTGGAGGCTTGCTGGGTCTTGGAGGCTCGCTGGGTCTTTGAGGCTCGCTGGGTCTTGGTGGCTCGCTGGGTCTTGGTGGCTCGCTGGGTCTTGGTGGCTGGCTGGGTCTTGGTGGCTCGCTGGGTCTTGGTGGCTCGCTGGGTCTTGGTGCCTTGCTAGGTCTTGGAGGCTCGCTGGGTCTTGGAGACTCGCTGGGTCTTGGTGGCTCGGTGGGTCTTGGTGGCTCTCTGGGTCTTGGTGGCTGGCTGGGTCTTGGAGGCTCGGTGGGCCTTGCTGGCTGGCTGGGTCTTGGAGGCTCGCTGGGTCTTGGTGCCTCGCTGGGTCTTGGTGGCTCGCTGGGTCTTGGTGGCTCGCTGAGTCTTGGAGGCTCTCTGGGTCTTGGAGACTCGCTGGGTCTTGGAAGCTCGCTGGGTCTTGGAGGCTTGCTGGGTCTTGGTGGCTCGCTGGGTCTTGGAAGCTCGCTGGGTCTTGGAAGCTCGCTGGGTCTTGGAGGCTTGCTGGGTCTTGGTGGCTCGCTGGTGCTTGGAGGCTCGCTGGGTCTTTGAGGCTGGCTCGCTGGGTCTTGGTGGCTTGCTGGGTCTTGGTGGCTCGGTGGGTCTTGGAGGCTCGCTAGGTCTTGGAGGCTCGCTGGGTCTTGGTGGCTCGCTCGGTCTTGGAGGCTCGCTGGGTCTTGGTGGCTCGCTGGGTCTTTGTGGCTCGCTGGGTCTTGGAGGCTCGCTGGGTCTTGGAGGCTCGCTGGGTCTTGGTGGCTCGCTGGGTCTTGGAGGCTCGCTGGGTCTTGGAGGCTCGCTGGGTCTTGGTGGCTCGCTGGGTCTTGGAGGCTCGCTGGGTCTTGGAGGCTCGCTGGGTCTTGGTGGCTCGCTGGGTCTTGGAGTCTCTCTGGGTCTTGGAGACTCGCTGGGTCATGGAGGCTCGCTGGGTCTTGTTGGCTCGCTGGGTCTTGGTGGCTGGCTGGGTCTTGGTGCCTCGCTGGGTCTTGGAGGCTCGCTGGGTCTTGGAGGCTCGCTGGGTCTTAGTGGCTGGCTGGGTCTTGGAGGCTCTCTGGGTCTTGGAGGCTCGCTGGGTCTTGGAGTCTCTCTGGGTCTTGGAGACTCGCTGGGTCTTGGAGGCTCGCTGGGTCTTGGTGGCTCGTTGGGTCTTGGAGGCCCGCTTGTTCTCGGAAGCTCGCTGGGTCTTGAAAGCTCGCTGGGTCTTGGTGGCTCGCTGGGTCTTGGAGGCTCGCTGGGACTTGGAGGCTAGCTGGGTCTTGGTGGCTCGCTGGGTCTTGGTGGCTCGCTGGGTCTTGGTGGCTCGCTGGGTCATGGTGGCTGGCTGGGTCTTGGAGGCTCGCTGGGTCTTGGTGGCTCGCTGGGTCTTGGTGGCTGGTAGGGTCTTCGAGGCTCTCTGGGTCTTGGTGCCTCGCTGGGCCTTGGTGGCTCGCTGGGTCTTTGAGGCTCTCTGGGTCTTGGAGGCTCGCTGGGTCTTGGAAGCTCGCTGGGTCTTGGAAGCTCGCTGGGTCTTGGAGGCTTGCTGGGTCTTGGTGGCTCGCTGGGTCTTGGAAGCTCGCTGGGTCTTGGAAGCTCGCTGGGTCTTGGAGGCTTGCTGGGTCTTGGTGGCTGGCTGTGTCTTGGTGGCTCGCTGGGTCTTGGAGGCTCGCTGGGTCTTGGTGGCTGGCTGGGTCTTGGTGGCTGGCTGTGTCTTGGTGGCTCGCTGGGTGTTGGTGGCTCGCTGAGTCTTGGTGGCTAGCTGGGTCTTGGAGGCTCGCTGGGTGTTGGTGGCTCGCTGGGTCTTGGTGGCTCCCTGGGTCTTGGAGGTTCGCTGGGTCTTGGAGGCTCGCTGGGTCTTCGTGGTTCGCTGGGTCTTGGTGGCTCGCTGGGTCTTGGTGGCTGGCTGGGTCTTGGTGGCTGGCTGGGTCTTGGAGGCTCGCTGGATCTTGGAGGCTCGCTGGGTCTTGGTGGCTCGCTGGGTCTTTGAGGCTCGCTGGGTCTTGGAGGCTCTCTGGGTCTTGGTGCCTCGGTGGGTCTTGGAGGCTCGCTGGGTCTTGGAGGCTCGCTGGGTCTTGGGGGCTCGCTGGGTCTTGGAGGCTCGCTGAGTCTTGGAGGCTAGCTGGATCTTTGTGGTTCGCTGGGTCTTTGTGGCTCGCTGGGTCTTGGAGGCTCTCTGTGTCTTGGAGGCTCGCTGGGTCTTGGTGGCTCGCTGGGTCTTGGAGGCTCGCTGGGTCTTGGTGGCTCGCTCGGTCTTGGAGGCTCGCTGGGTCTTGGAGGCTCGCTGGGTCTTGGAGGCTCACTGGGTCTTGGAGGCTCGCTGGGTCTTGGAGGCTCACTGGGTGTTGGTGGCTCGCTGGGTCTTGTAGGCTCGCTTGGTCTTGGAGGCTTGCTGGGTCTTGAAGGCTCACTGGGTCTTGGAGGCTCGCTGGGTCTTGGAGGCTCACTGGGTGTTGGTGGCTCGCTGGGTCTTGTAGGCTCGCTTGGTCTTGGAGGCTCGCTGGGTCTTGGAGGCTCACTGGGTCTTGGAGGCTCGCTGGGTCTTGGAGGCTGGCTGGGTCTTGGTGGCTCACTGGGTGTTTTTGGCTCGCTGGGTCTTGGAGGCTCACTGGGTGTTGGTGGCTCTCTGGGTCTTTTAGGCTTGCTTGGTCTTGGAAGCTCGCTGGGTCTTGGAGGCTCGCTGGGTCTTGGAGGCTCACTGGGTCTTGGAGGCTCGCTGGGTCTCGGTGGCTCGCTTGGTCTTGGTTCCTCGCTGGTTCTCGGTGGCTCGCTGGGTCTTGGTGCCTCGCTGGGTCTTTGAGGCTCACTGGGTGTTGGTGGCTCGCTGGGTCTTGGAGGCTCACTAGGTGTTGGTGGCTCGCTGGGTCTTGGAGGCTCACTAGGTGTTGGTGGCTCGCTGGGTCTTGGAGGCTCACTAGGTGTTGGTGGCTCGCTGGGTCTTGGAGGCTCACTAGGTGTTGGTGGCTCGCTGGGTCTTGGAGGCTCACTAGGTGTTGGTGGCTCGCTGGGTCTTGGAGGCTCACTAGGTGTTGGTGGCTCGCTGGGTCTTGGAGGCTCACTAGGTGTTGGTGGCTCGCTGGGTCTTGGAGGCTCACTAGGTGTTGGTGGCTCGCTGGGTCTTGGAGGCTCACTAGGTGTTGGTGGCTCGCTGGGTCTTGGAGGCTCACTAGGTGTTGGTGGCTCGCTGGGTCTTCTACGGACAACACGGCTCATACAGTTTCCAGTATAGTCTGCTAAAGATGACACAGTGTTACGGTATACGTCTGTGTCTATGTTAGTTATGAGACAGAGGAGGGAAGCGAGAACTGTGCTTTGAGGAATAGAACTTTTGACTCTGTGTGCTATTGATCTTTGAGTTCTTTCTGTTGGCAGGTTAAATGTCCATTTTCACACCTTCAAAGTTACTCTCTTTGTACACATTTCGTGTGTAGTTACTGCATCCCTTTGATATACCTTAGATGATATTCCTTTGTCTGGGTTTTTTGGGCTATCCTGGTGGGTGATTTGCACATAAGTTATGTGTGTTGATTGCACTTGTGTACAATTGTAGTACATACTCCCAGAGCCCTGCCTTGGGCAGGCCTTGGAATAGGTCTTGGGCCAGGCCTTGGATCAGGCCTTGTACCAGGCCTTGTACCCGACCTTGGGCCAGGCCTTAGACCAGCATGGATTATGAGAACCATTAGAACTAGAGACGCTAAGCCCATGATTATTCTTTTCAAATCGCTTGTTCTCTCTAGGCTGGAATATTACTGTACACTAACTGCCGCTTTCAAGGCAGGCGAAATTGCAGACCTGGAGAATATACAAAAACTTTCACGGCCGGTATAACTACGATAAAGCACCTAAATAACTGGGACAGGCTGAAGTTCCTTGATTTGTACTCCTTGTAACCCAGGCGAGAGAGACATGATAATAAACACTTTGAAAATTCTAGAGGGACTAATCCCAAATCTACACACGGAAATCACTCCCTACTAAAGCGAAAGACTCGGCAGGAGATGCAACATTCCCCCAATGAAAAGCAGAGGCGCCACGAGTACACTAAGAGACAACACTGTAAGTGTCAGGGGCCCAAGACTGTTCAACTGCCTCCCAGCATAATTAAGGAGAATTACCAACAGACCCCTGGCTGTCTTCAAGAAGGCTCTGGGCAGGCATCTTAAAGTCAGTACCTGACCATCCGGGCTGTGATTCGTACGTCGGTTTAAGTGGTGCCAGAAGTAACAGCTTGGTTCATCAGGCCCTGATCCACCACGAGGCCTGGTGACGGACCGAGCCGCGGGGGCGTTGATCCCCGAACCCTCCCTCCACCATCTCCAGGTATACTACCTCGTCAGGAATTGATCCCGCGTCGTTCGGTTGTGAGGCCGGATGCGTTGCTTGTGCAGTGAGAGTGTTGCGTAGTGCTCACTCGCAAGTGCTCCTGCCAGGGATTAGCCAGACTGAAGGTAATCCTTTTGATGGATAGTATTACTGCGGTGGCTGTGGTCAGGCTTACACACACACACACACACACACACACACACACACACACACACACACACACACACATATAACCAAGGAGGAGGTGAAGAAGCTGCTATGCGAACTTGACACCTCAAAGGCGGTGGGACCAGACAACATCTCTCCATGGGTCCTTAAAGAGGGAGCAGAGATATTGTGTGAGCCATTAACAAAGATCTTCAACACATCATTTGAAACTGGGCAACTCCCTGAGGTATGGAAAATGGCAAATGTAGTCCCAATTTTTAAAAAGGGAGACAGACATGAGGCACTAAACTACAGACCTGTATCTCTAACGTGTATAGTATGCAAGGTCATGGAGAAGATCATCAGGAGGAGAGTGGTGGGGCACCTGGAAAGAAACAAGTGTATAATTGACAACCAGCACGGTTTCAGGGAAGGAAAATCCTGTGTCACAAACCTACTAGAGTTTTATGACAAGGTGACAGAAGTAAGACAAGAGAGAGAGGGGTGGATCGACTGCGTATTTTTGGACTGCAAGAAGGCTTTCGACACAGTTCCTCACAAGAGGTTACTGCAAAAGCTAGAGGACCAGGCACACATAACAGGAAAGGCACTGCAATGGATCAGAGAATATCTGACAGGGAGGAAACAACGAGTCATGGTACGCGACGAGGTGTCAGAGTGGGCGCCTGTGACAAGCGGGGTTCCACAGGGGTCAGTCCTAGGACCTGTGCTGTTCTTGGTATACGTGAACGACATAACGGAAGGGATAGACTCAGAAGTGTCCTTGTTTGCAGACGATGTGAAGTTAATGAGAAGAATCGAATCGGACGAGGATCAGGCAGGACTACAAAGAGATCTGGACAGGCTACAAGCCTGGTCCAGCAACTGGCTCCTAGAATTTAACCCTGCCAAATGCAAAGTCATGAAGATTGGGGAAGGGCAAAGAAGACCGCAGACACAATATAGTTTAGATGGCCAAAGACTGCAAACCTCACTAAAGGAAAAAGATCTGGGGGTGAGTATAACACCGAGCATATCTCCTGAGGCGCACATCAATCAGATAACTGCTGCAGCATACGGGCGCCTGGCAAACCTACGGATAGCGTTCCGATACCTCAGTAAGGATTCGTTTAAGACTCTGTACACCATCTACGTCAGGCCCATACTGGAGTATGCAGCACCAGTTTGGAATCCACACCTAGTCAAGCACGTCAAGAAATTAGAGAAAGTGCAAAGGTTTGCAACAAGACTAGTCCCAGAGCTACGGGGATTGTCCTATGAAGAAAGGTTGAGGGAAATCGGCCTGACGACACTGGAGGCCAGGAGGGTCAGGGGAGACATGATAACGACATATAAAATACTGCGCGGAATAGACGAGGTGGACAAAGACGGGATGTTCCAGAGATGGGACACAGACACAAGAGGTCACAATTGGAAGTTGAAGACTCAGATGAATCAAAGGGATGTTAGGAAGTATTTCTTCAGTCATAGAGTAGTCAGGCCATGGAATAGCCTAGAAAGTGATGTGGTGGAGGCAGGAACCATACATAGTTTTAAGGCGAGGTATGATAGAGCTCATGGGGCAGGGAGAGAGAGGACCTAGTAGCAATCAGCGAAGAGGCGGGGCCAGGAGCTGTGACTCGACCCCTGCAACCACAAATAGGTGAGTACAAATAGGTGAGTACACACACACACCGTGTACGTTAGGCCCATATTGGAGTATGCGGCACCAGTTTGGAACCCACACCTAGCCAAGCACGTAAAGAAACTAGAGAAAGTGCAAAGGTTTGCAACAAGACTAGTCCCAGAGCTAAGAGGTATGTCCTACGAGGAGAGGTTAAGGGAAATCAACCTGACGACACTGGAGGACAGGAGAGATAGGGGGGACATGATAACGACATACAAAATACTGAGAGGAATTGACAAGGTGGACAAAGACAGGATGTTCCAGAGATTGGACACAGTAACAAGGGGACACAGTTGGAAGCTGAAGACACAGATGAATCACAGGGATGTTAGGAAGTATTTCTTCAGCCACAGAGTAGTCAGTAAGTGGAATAGTTTGGGAAGCGATGTAGTGGAGGCAGGATCCATACATAGCTTTAAGCAGAGGTATGATAAAGCTCACGGCTCAGGGAGAGTGACCTAGTAGCGATCAGTGAAGAGGCGGGGCCAGGAGCTCGGACTCGACCCCCGCAACCTCAACTAGGTGAGTACAACTAGGTGAGTACATACACACACACACACACACACACACTCACACACACACACACACACACACACACTCACACACACAGTAGCGATCAGTGAAGAGGCGGGGCCAGGAGCTCGGACTCGACCCCCGCAACCTCAACTAGGTGAGTACAACTAGGTGAGTACACACACACACACACACACACACACACACACACACACACACACACACACACACACACACACACTCACACACACACACACACACACACACGAAGACTGGTGGAGCACCTAGAAAGGAATGAGCTAACTTACGATAACCAGCACGGTTTTAGGGAGGGGAAATTCTGTCACAAACCTACTGGAGTTTTGGGATAAGGTAACAGAAGTAACACAGGAGAGAAAGTGAGTAGATTGCATTTTCTTGGACTGTAAGAAGGCTTTCAACACAGTTCCACGCAAGAGATTAATGCAACAGCTAGAGAAGCAAGCATGAATAACAGGAAAGGCACTGCAATGGATCCGAGAGTACCTGACAGAAAAGCAACAACGAGTGACGTGACGAGGTGTCAGAGCGGGCGCCTCTGACGACTGGGGTTCCACAGGGGGCAGTCCTTGGTCCGGTATATGTGAATGACATGACGGAAAGGACAGATTCAGAGGTGTCCCTCTTTCAGACGATGTGAAGCTAATGCGAAGATTTCTAGTGGATGAGGATCAGGCAGGACTACAAAGGGATTTGGACAGGTTGCAAGCCTGGTCCAGCGACTGGCTCCTGGAGTTTAACCCCACCAAGTGCAAAGTGATGAAGATTGAGGAAGGTCAAAGAAGATCGCAGACGGAGTACAGGCTAGGGGGACAAATAATGCAAACTTCACCGAAGGAAAAAGATATTGGAGCGAGCATGTAACACCAGGCATATCTCCTGAGGAGCACATCAGCCAAATAACTGCTTCAGCATGTGGGTGCCTAGCAAACCTAAGGATAGTGTTTCCACACATGAGTAAGGAATCAGTCAATCAAGACTCTGTACACCCTGTAAGTCAAGCTCACAGTGGAGTATGCAGCACCAGTATGGAACCCACACCTGGTCAAGCACGTCAAGAAATTAGAGAAAGTGCCAAGGTTTGCAGCAAGACTAGTCCCTGATCTCACGGGTATGTCCTACGAGGAGAAGTTAAGAGAACTCGACCTGATGGTACTGGAGGATAGAAGAGAGAAGGGAGACATGATACCCAAATATAAAATGCAATACTGTGAGGAACATAAGAACATAAGAAAGAAGGAACACTGCAACAGGCCTACTGACCCATGAGGAGCAGGTCCATGTCTTCCCCCCGGATTAGCCCAATGACCCACCCAGTCTGGTCACCGCAACTCAAGGAAGGAGCACGGCACCAGACCCAGCAGCACAAGCTAGTTAGGTCCAACTCACACCCACCCACTCCCACTCATGTATTTATCTAACCTATTTTTAAAACTACACAACGTTTTAGCCTCAATAACTGTACTCGAGAGTTTGTTCCACTCATCCACAACTCTATTACCAAACCAGTACTTTCCTATATCCTTCCTGAATCTGAATTTTTCCAACTTGAAACCATTGCTGCGAGTCCTGTCTTGGCTGGAAATTTTCAGCACGCTATTTACATCCCCTTTATTTATTCCTGTTTTCCATTTATACACCTCGATCATATCCCCCCTAATTCTACGCCTTTCTAGAGAGTGCAGATTCAGGGCCTCAGTCTATCCTCATAGGGAAGATTTCTGATACATGGGATCATCTTTGTCATCCTCCTTTGTACGTTTTTCAGAGCATTTATATCCATTCTGTAATACGGTGACCAGAACTGAGCAGCATAGTCTAAATGAGGCCTAACCAAGGATATATAGAGTTGAAGAACAACCTGAGGACTTCTATTATTTATACTTCTAGATATGAAGCCAAGAATTCTGTTAGCTTTATTGCGAACACTAATGCACTGTTGTCTTGGTTTTAGATTACTGCTAACCAGAACTCCTAAATCCTTTTCGCAATTAGTAGTATTAAGATCTACATTATTTAGTTTATATGTGGCATGGTTATTTTCCTGTCCAACATTTAGAACTTTGCAATAGTGACAAGGTGGATAGGGACAGAATGTTCCAGAGATGTGGCCCAGCAACAAGGGGTCACAGCTGGAAGTTGAAAACTCAGATGAGTCACATGGAAGTTATGAAATATTTCTACAGTCACAGTGGTGTCAAGAAGAGTAACAATCTGGAGAGTGATGTAGTGGAGGCAGGATCCATACATAGCTTCAAGAAGAGGTTTGATAATGCTCATGAACAAGGGAGAGAGTGAACCTATTAACGACCAGCGAAGAGACAGTGTCAGGAGCTTTGACTCGGCCCCTACAACCTCAAATGGGTGAGTACACACACACACACACACACACACAGCACGGTACTTCTCCAGTGACTGAACCAAAGTAACATACCTATCTAGGTCATGAGAGAGGCAACACAAACTCTGAGCCACGCAGAGATGAAAGACACCAGACATACCCTATTTTCCTACATATAAGGCGCGCTTTTCCCACATATAGTCTTGCAAAATGGGCCTGCGCCTTGTATGCTCAAGGTCAGGGTTAAGGGTAGGCAGTTGTTTACTAACGTTACGGTTACAAATGCTTGGCAACATCGTCTCAAATATTCTGGATGCTCGTGCGCCTTATAAGCCGGAAAATACGATAGTTTGAATATGTAGGAAATAAGCACACACAGGGTGCTATATAGTCTATAATGGACCAGTGTCACTGACATGTGGAGATCATCAGGAGGGAAGTTATGGAACACCTGACAAGGAGAAGATTCTTTAGCATCAACCACGGTCTCAGAGATGGTAAATCCTACCTCACAAACCTGCCAGAGTTCTAAGACATGATAGTGGAAGTGAGGAACCAGACCTGAACTGCATATTTTCAGACCGTAAAAAAATCGTGAAGTGCGCGAAAAGAGTCTGGAAGGAAGGCTAGAGGAGGAGGAGGATGAGAAGGAGGCAGGAATAACTGGATAGGCTGTGATGTAAGTGGTTTCTTCAGTCCAATACAGAGAAGAATGGAGAAATATGAATTAGGAGTTCGAGGTAACCAGACCCTCAGCCTAGAGTCGATGTGTTAAGTCTATAAGTCTTGAGAAAAGTACCGAGGCTGAGGGATTGATTACCTCTAACGTCTCATCTTCCCCAGTTCTTCTGTGCATTGGACTGAAGAACCCAATGTGTGGCGAAATATTTCCTCAGACATAATTCCAAAAACTTCCACAATTGTCGGATTGTTGAGAGGAAGTAAATACTGCGAGACTGTCCGGACAACAGCGTGTCTTAATGAGCAAGTGTCTCTGTACAGGCCAGACCAGGGACCAACACAGGCCAGACCAGGGACCATCACAGGCCAGACCAGGGACCAACACAGGCCAGACCAAGGACCAACACAGGCCAGACCAGGGACCAACACAGGCCAGACCAGGGACCAACACAGGCTAGACCAGGGACCAACACAGGCCAGACCAGGGACCAACACAGGCCAGACCAGGGACCAACACAGGCCAGACCAGGGACCAACACAGGCCAGACCAGGGACCAACACAGGCCAGACCAGGGACCAACACAGACCAGACCAGGGACCAACACAGGCCAGACCAGGGACCAGCACAGGCTAGACCAGCTACCAACACAGGCCAGACCAGGGACCAACACAGGCTAGACCAGGGACCAACACAGGCCAGACCAGGGACCAACACAGGCCAGACCAGGGACCAACACAGGCTAGACCAGGGACCAACACAGGCTAGACCAGGGACCAACACAGGCCAGACCAGGGACCAACACAGGCTAGACCAGGGACCAACACAGGCCAGACCAGGGACCAACACAGGCCAGACCAGGGACCAGCACAGGCCAGACCAGGGATCAACACAGGCCAGACCAGGGATCAACACAGGCCAGACCAGACCAACACAGGCCAGACCAGGGACCAACACAGGCCAGACCAGGGACCAACACAGGCCAGACCAGGGATCAACACAGGCCAGACCAGGGATCAACACAGGCCAGACCAGGGACCAACACAGGCCAGACCAGGGACCAACACAAGCTAGACCAGGGACCAACACAGGCTAGACCAGGGACCAACACAGGCCGGACCAGGGACCAACACAGGCCAGACCTGGGACCAACACAGGCTAGACCAGGGACCAACACAGGCCAGACCAGGGACCAACACAGGCCAGACCAGGGACCAGCACAGGCTAGACCAGCTACCAACACAGGCCAGACCAGGGACCAACACAGGCTAGACCAGGGACCAACACAGGCCGGACCAGGGACCAACACAGGCCAGACCTGGGACCAACACAGGCTAGACCAGGGACCAACACAGGCCAGACCAGGGACCAACACAGGCCAGACCAGGGACCAACACAGGCCAGACCAGGGACCAACACAGGCCAGACCAGGGACCAACACAGGCCAGACCAGGGATCAACACAGGCCAGACCAGGGATCAACACAGGCCAGACCAGGGACCAACACAGGCCAGACCAGGGACCAACACAGGCCAGACCAGGGACCAACATACACCAGACCAGGGACCAACACACACCAGACCAAGGACCAACACACCAGACCAAGGATCAACACATACTAGACCAAGGACTAACACACACCAGACCAAGGACCAACACATACTAGACCAAGGATCAACACATACTAGACCAAGGACTAACACACACCAGACCAAGGACCAACACATACTAGACCAGGGACCAACACATCAAGCCAAGGACCAACGCACACCAGATCAAGGACCAACACACACCAGACAAAGGACAACACACACCAGACCAAGAACCAACACAGACCACAACAAAGACCAACACAGACCAGACCAAGGACCAACACACACCAGATCAACACAGATCAGACCAAAGACCAACACACACCGGACCAACATACACCGGACCGACACGCACCGGACCGACACAAACCGGACCAACACAGACCAGACAAGCTGCAGGATTGGTCTGACAATGGCTTTTAGAGTAAGCCGAAATGCAGTTATAAAAATATATATACGGAAAAGAAAACCGTAAATGGAATACGGCTTCGAGGAACAAAAGTTGTAAACCTCCCTCAAAGAGAAGGTCTTCCGGGTAAGCATTACACCGAGCATATTAAGTGAGGTCAAAAATCACTATCACAAATGTACTTCTGGCAGATCTAAGATTATATTTGAGGACACTGACTACAAGGTATAAGCAACACTGCTGACTACAAGGTATAAGCGACACTGCTGACTACAAGGTATAAGCGACACTGCTGACTACGAGGAATAAGCAACACTGCTGACTACAAGGTATAAGCAACACTGCTGACTACAAGGTATAAGCAACACTGCTGACTACAAGGTATAAGCAACACTGCTGACTACGAGGTATAAGCAACACTGCTGACTACAAGATATAAGCAACACTGCTGACTACTACGACACTGCTGACTACAATATAAGCAACACTGCTGACTACGAGGTATAAGCAACACTGCTGACTACGAGGTATAAGCGACACTGCTGACTACAAGGTATAAGCAACACTGCTGACTACAAGGTATAAGCAACACTGCTGACTACAAGGTATAAGCAACACTGCTGACTACAAGGTATAAGCAACACTGCTGACTACGAGGTATAAGCAACACTGCTGACTACGAGGTATAAGCGACACTGCTGACTACAAGCTATAAGCAACACTGCTGACTACAAGGTATAAGCAACACTGCTGACTACAAGGTATAAGCGACACTGCTGACTACAAGGTATAAGTGACACTGCTGACTACAAGGTATAAGCAACACTGCTGACTACAAGGTATAAGCGACACTGCTGACTACAAGGTATAAGCAACACTGCTGACTACGAGGTATAAGCGACACTGCTGACTACAAGGTATAAGTGACACTGCTGACTACAAGGTATAAGCAACACTGCTGACTACAAGGTATAAGCGACACTGCTGACTACAAGGTATAAGTGACACTGCTGACTACAAGGTATAAGCAACACTGCTGACTACAAGGTATAAGCGACACTGCTGACTACAAGGTATAAGCAACACTGCTGACTACAAGGTATAAGCAACACTGCTGACTACAAGGTATAAGCAACACTGCTGACTACAAGGTATAAGCGACACTGCTGACTACAAGGTATAAGCGACACTGCTGACTACAAGGTATAAGCAACACTGCTGACTACAAGGTATAAGCGACACTGCTGACTACGAGGTATAAGCGACACTGCTGACTACGAGATGTAAGCAACACTGCTGACTACGAGGTATAAACGACACTGCTGACTACGAGGTATAAGCGACACTGCTGACTACGAGATATTAGCAACACTACTGACTACGAGGTATAAGCAACACTGCTGACTACGAGGTATAAGCGACACTGCTGACTACGAGGTATAAGCAACACTGCTGACTACGAGGTATAAGAAACACTACTGACTACGAGGTATAAGCAACGCTGCTGACTACGAGGTATAAGCAACACTGCTGACTACAAGGTATAAGCGACACTGCTGACTACGAGGTATAAGCAACACTGCTGACTACAAGGTATAAACGACACTGCTGACTACGAGGTATAAGCGACACTGCTGACTACGAGGTATAAGCGACACTGCTGACTACGAGGTATAAGCAACACTGCTGACTACAAGGTATAAGCGACACTGCTGACTACGAGATGTAAGCAACACTGCTGGCTACGAGGTATAAGCAACACTGCTGACCACGAGGTATAAGTAACACTGCTGACTACGAGGTATAAGCAACACTGCTGACTACAAGGTATAAGCAACACTGCTGACTACAAGATATAAGCGACACTGCTGACTACGAGGTATAAGCAACACTGCTGACTACAAGGTATAAGCAACACTGCTGACTACAATGTATAAGCAACACTGCTGACTACAAGATATAAGCGACACTGCTGACTACGAGGTATAAGCAGCACTGCTGACTACAAGGTATATGCGACACTGCTGACTACAAGGTATAAGCAACACTGCTGACTCCAAGGTATAAGCGACACTGCTGGCTACGAGGTATAAGCAACACTGCTGACTACAAGGTATAAGCAACACTGCTGACTACGAGGTATAAGCAACACTGGTGACTACGAGGTATAAGCAACACTGCTGACTACGATAAGCAACACTGCTGACTACGAGGTATAAGCAACACTGCTGACTACAAGGTATAAGCAACACTGCTGACTACAAGGTATAAGTAATACTGCTGACTACGAGGTATAAGCAACACTGCTGACTACGAGGTATAAGCAACACTGCTGACTACAAGGTATAAGCAACACTGCTGACTACGAGGTATAAGCAACACTGCTGACTACGAGGTATAAGCAACACTGCTGACTACGAGGTATAAGCAACACTGCTGACTACAAGGTATAAGCAACACTGCTGACTACGAGGTATAAGCAACACTGCTGACTACGAGGTATAAGCAACACTGCTGACTACAAGGTATAATATAACAAACGTAGCCGCATCGACATAAAAGTATATAAGGTGGACAGGGTCTGACAGTTTGAGAGGCGGGAAACAGGTACACTAGGGCACAGCCTAAAAGAAATGTTAGGAATTATTCCTTTAGCCTCAGAGTGATCACCAACTGGAACGATTTTCACAGCAACGTTAATGGTTGACGATCTTCACATAACTTCACAAATAGGTATGGCAGTGATCACGAAGGCAGAAGATGGTTGATGAAGTAGCGGGCAGCAGACAGGAGGAGGCCAGGAGCTGAGACTCAACTCCTGCAGTTTAATACTGCTGTAGTAACTGCTAATTTACGAAACCTTATCACCGCCTCTGTCTTAGCAGTACGGCAGTTCTCAACTTTGGCAAATCCCGTGACAACACAACAACAAGGAAGGAAAGATTGAGACACTTATGCAGCATATGGGAATCTTTATTCAGGAAACGTTTCGCCATATGCTGCATAAGTGTCTCAATCTTCAACTTGTCGGTTTTTCAAACCATTCATCACAACAAGGAAGGAACATGAAGTTTGAAGATCAGATGCTGTGTCGTCCAGAGTTTGTCTTCTGGATCGATCTTTTTCTCTCTTCAGAGGCTAAAAGGTGTTTTTATTTTTTTTTTCTTTCTCAGGCAATGTTTTCTTAAAGTCTAGGTTGTCAGTGTTGTTCTTGAAGGTCATGGACTGTCTTGAAGGTTATGGGCTGTGTCTTGAAGGTTATGGGCTGTGTCTTGAAGGTTATGGGCTGTGTCTTGAAGGTTATGGGCTGTGTCTTGAAGGTTATGGGCTGTGTCTTGAAGGTTATGGGCTGTCTTGAAGGTTATGGGCTGTGTCTTGAAGGTCATGGACTGTCTTGAAGGTTATGCTGTGTATTGAAGGTTATGGTCTGTCTTGAAGGTTATGGGCTGTGTCTTGAAGGTCATGGACTGTCTTGAAGGTTATGGGCTGTGTCTTGAAGGTTATGGGCTGTCTTGAAGGTTATGGGCTGTGTCTTGAAGGTTATGGGCTGTGTCTTGAAGGTTATGGGCTGTGTCTTGAAGGTTATGGGCTGTCTTGAAGGTTATGGGCTGTGTCTTGAAGGTTATGGGCTGTGTCTTGAAGGTTATGGGCTGTGTCTTGAAGTTTATGGGCTGTCTTGAAGGTTATGGGCTGTGTCTTGAAGGTCATGGACTGTGTCTTGAAGGTCATGGACTGTGTCTTGAAGGTTATGGGCTGTGTCTTGAAGGTTATGGGCTGTGTCTTGAAGGTCATGGACTGTCTTGAAGGTTATGGGCTGTGTCTTGAAGGTTATGGGCTGTCTTGAAGGTTATGGGCTGTGTCTTGAAGGTTATGGGCTGTGTCTTGAAGGTTATGGGCTGTGTCTTGAAGGTTATGGGCTGTGTCTTGAAGGTTATGGGCTGTGTCTTGTAGGTTATGGGCTGTGTCTTGAAGGTTATGGGCTGTGTCTTGAAGGTTATGGGCTGTGTCTTGAAGGTTATGGGCTGTGTCTTGAAGGTTATGGGCTGTGTCTTGAAGGTTATGGGCTGTGTCTTGAAGGTCATGGACTGTGTCTTGAAGGTCATGGGCTGTGTCTTGAAGGTTATGGGCTGTGTCTTGAAGGTTATGGGCTGTGTCTTGAAGGTCATGGGCTGTCTTGAAGGTTATGGGCTGTGTCTTGAAGGTCATGGGCTGTGTCTTGAAGGTTATGGGCTGTGTCTTGAAGGTCATGGGCTGTGTCTTGAAGGTTATGGGCTGTGTCTTGAAGGTCATGGGCTGTGTCTTGAAGGTCATGGGCTGTGTCTTGAAGGTCATGGGCTGTGTCTTGAAGGTCATGGACTGTGTCTTGAAGGTCATGGACTGTGTCTTGAAGGTCATGGGCTGTGTCTTGAAGGTCATGGGCTGTGTCTTGAAGGTTATGGGCTGTGAAGGTCATGGTGTCTTGAAGGTTATGGGCTGTGTCTTGAAGGTTATGGGCTGTCTTGAAGGTTATGGGCTGTGTCTTGAAGGTCATGGACTGTCTTGAAGGTTATGGGCTGTGTCTTGAAGGTTATGGGCTGTCTTGAAGGTTATGGGCTGTGTCTTGAAGGTTATGGACTGTCTTGAAGGTCATGGACTGTGTCTTGAAGGTCATGGACTGTCTTGAAGGTCATGGACTGTCTTGAAGGTCATGGGCTGTCTTGAAGGTTATGGACTGTCTTGAAGGTCATGGACTGTCTTGAAGGTCATGGACTGTCTTGAAGGTCATGGGCTGTCTTGAAGGTTATGGACTGTCTTGAAGGTCATGGACTGTCTTGAAGGTTATGGGCTGTGTCTTGAAGGTCATGGGCTGTGTCTTGAAGGTCATGGGCTGTGTCTTGAAGGTTATGGGCTGTGTCTTGAAGGTCATGGGCTGTGTCTTGAAGGTTATGGGCTGTGTCTTGAAGGTCATGGGCTGTGTCTTGAAGGTCATGGACTGTGTCTTGAAGGTCATGGGCTGTGTCTTGAAGGTCATGGGCTGTGTCTTGAAGGTCATGGACTGTGTCTTGAAGGTCATGGACTGTGTCTTGAAGGTCATGGGCTGTGTCTTGAAGGTCATGGGCTGTGTCTTGAAGGTCATGGGCTGTGTCTTGAAGGTTATGGGCTGTGTCTTGAAGGTTATGGGCTGTCTTGAAGGTTATGGGCTGTGTCTTGAAGGTCATGGACTGTCTTGAAGGTTATGGGCTGTGTCTTGAAGGTTATGGGCTGTCTTGAAGGTTATGGGCTGTGTCTTGAAGGTTATGGACTGTCTTGAAGGTCATGGACTGTGTCTTGAAGGTCATGGACTGTCTTGAAGGTCATGGACTGTCTTGAAGGTCATGGGCTGTCTTGAAGGTTATGGACTGTCTTGAAGGTCATGGACTGTCTTGAAGGTCATGGACTGTCTTGAAGGTCATGGGCTGTCTTGAAGGTTATGGACTGTCTTGAAGGTCATGGACTGTGTCTTGAAGGTCATGGACTGTCTTGAAGGTCATGGACTGTCTTGAAGGTCATGGGCTGTCTTGAAGGTTATGGGCTGTCTTGAAGGTCATGGACTGTCTTGAAGGTCATGGGCTGTCTTGAAGGTCATGGACTGTCTTGAAGGTTATGGGCTGTCTTGAAGGTCATGGACTGTCTTGAAGGTTATGGGCTGTCTTGAAGGTCATGGACTGTCTTGAAGGTCATGGGCTGTCTTGAAGGTCATGGACTGTCTTGAAGGTTATGGGCTGTCTTGAAGGTCATGGACTGTCTTGAAGGTCATGGGCTGTCTTGAAGGTCATGGGCTGTCTTGAAGGTTATGGGCTGTCTTGAAGGTCATGGACTGTCTTGAAGGTCATGGGCTGTCTTGAAGGTCATGGACTGTCTTGAAGGTTATGGACTGTCTTGAAGGTTATGGGCTGTCTTGAAGGTTATGGACTGTCTTGAAGGTTATGGACTGTCTTGAAGGTCATGGACTGTGTCTTGAAGGTTATGGGCTGTCTTGAAGGTCATGGGCTGTGTCTTGAAGGTCATGGGCTGTGTCTTGAGGGTCATGGGCTGTGTCTTGAAGGTTATGGGCTGTGTCTTGAGGGTCATGGGCTGTCTTGAAGGTCATGGACTGTCTTGAAGGTCATGGACTGTCTTGAAGGTCATGGACTGTGTCTTGAAGGTCATGGACTGTGTCTTGAGGGTCATGGGCTGTGTCTTGAAGGTTATGGGCTGTGTCTTGAAGGTCATGGACTGTGTCTTGAGGGTCATGGGCTGTGTCTTGAAGGTTATGGGCTGTGTCTTGAAGGTTATGGGCTGTGTCTTGAAGGTCATGGACTGTCTTGAAGGTTATGGGCTGTGTCTTGAAGGTTATGGGCTGTGTCTTGAAGGTCATGGGCTGTGTCTTGAAGGTCATGGGCTGTGTCTTGAAGGTCATGGGCTGTGTCTTGAAGGTCATGGGCTGTGTCTTGAAGGTCATGGGCTGTGTCTTGAAGGTCATGGGCTGTCTTGAAGGTCATGGACTGTGTCTTGAAGGTCATGGACTGTGTCTTGAAGGTCATGGGCTCTCTTGAAGGTCATGCGCTGTGTCTTGAAGGTCATGGGCTGTGTCTTGAAGGTTATGGGCTGTGTCTTGAAGGTTATGGGCTGTGTCTTGAAGGTCATGGGCTGTGTCTTGAAGGTTATGGGCTGTGTCTTGAAGGTCACGGGCTGTGTCTTGAAGGTCATGGGCTGTGTCTTGAAGGTTATGGGCTGTGTCTTGAAGGTCATGGGCTGTGTCCTGAAGGTCATGGGCTGTGTCTTGAAGGTCATGGGCTGTGCCTTGAAGGTCATGGACTGTGTCTTGAAGGTCATGGGCTGTGTCTTGAAGGTCATGGGCTGTGTCCTGAAGGTCATGGACTGTGTCTTGAAGGTCATGGGCTGTGTCTTGAAGGTCATGGGCTGTGTCTTGAAGGTCATGGGCTGTGTCTTGAAGGTTATGGGCTGTGTCTTGAAGGTCATGGGCTGTGTCTTGAAGGTTATGGGCTGTGTCTTGAAGGTCATGGGCTGTGTCTTGAAGGTCATGGACTGTGTCTTGAAGGTCATGGGCTGTGTCTTGAAGGTCATGGGCTGTGTCTTGAAGGTCATGGACTGTGTCTTGAAGGTCATGGACTGTGTCTTGAAGGTCATGGGCTGTGTCTTGAAGGTCATGGACTGTGTCTTGAAGGTCATGGACTGTGTCTTGAAGGTCATGGACTGTGTCTTGAAGGTCATGGACTGTGTCTTGAAGGTCATGGGCTCTCTTGAAGGTCATGGGCTGTGTCTTGAAGGTCATGGGCTGTGTCTTGAAGGTCATGGGCTCTCTTGAAGGTCATGGGCTGTGTCTAGAAGGTCATGGACTGTGTCTTGAAGGTCATGGGCTCTCTTGAAGGTCATGGGCTGTGTCTTGAAGGTCATGGACTGTGTCTTGAAGGTCATGGACTGTGTCTTGAAGGTCATGGACTGTGTCTTGAAGGTCATGGGCTGTGTCTTGAAGGTCATGGACTGTGTCTTGAAGGTCATGGGCTGTGTCTTGAAGGTCATGGACTGTGTCTTGAAGGTCATGGACTGTGTCTTGAAGGTCATGGACTGTGTCTTGAAGGTCATGGGCTCTCTTGAAGGTCATGGGCTGTGTCTTGAAGGTCATGGATTGTGTCTTGAAGGTCATGGACTGTGTCTTGAAGGTCATGGACTGTGTCTTGAAGGTCATGGATTGTGTCTTGAAGGTCATGGACTGTGTCTTGAAGGTCATGGACTGTGTCTTGAAGGTCATGGGCTCTCTTGAAGGTCATGGGCTGTGTCTTGAAGGTCATGGACTGTGTCT
Source organism: Cherax quadricarinatus (assembly GCF_038502225.1). Classification (NCBI taxonomy): domain Eukaryota; kingdom Metazoa; phylum Arthropoda; class Malacostraca; order Decapoda; family Parastacidae; genus Cherax; species Cherax quadricarinatus. The sequence goes on from NC_091334.1 coordinate 29,540,007, forward strand.
TGAAGGTCATGGACTGTGTCTTGAAGGTCATGGACTGTGTCTTGAAGGTCATGGATTGTGTCTTGAAGGTCATGGACTGTGTCTTGAAGGTCATGGACTGTGTCTTGAAGGTCATGGATTGTGTCTTGAAGGTCATGGACTGTGTCTTGAAGGTCATGGACTGTGTCTTGAAGGTCATGGGCTCTCTTGAAGGTCATGGGCTGTGTCTTGAAGGTCATGGACTGTGTCTTGAAGGTCATGGACTGTGTCTTGAAGGTCATGGGCTCTCTTGAAGGTCATGGGCTGTGTCTTGAAGGTCATGGGCTGTGTCCTGAAGGTCATGGGCTGTGTCTTGAAGGTCATGGGCTGTGTCTTGAAGGTCATGGGCTGTGTCTTGAAGGTCATGGGCTGTGTCTTGAAGGTCATGGCCTGTGTCTTGAAGGTCATGGACTGTGTCTTGAAGGTCATGGACTGTGTCTTGAAGGTCATGGGCTGTGTCTTGAAGGTCATGGGCTGTGTCTTGAAGGTTATGGGCTGTGTCTTGAAGGTCATGGGCTGTGCCTTGAAGGTCATGGACTGTGTCTTGAACGTCATGGGCTGTGTCTTGAAGGTCATGGGCTGTGTCCTGAAGGTCATGGGCTGTGTCTTGAAGGTCATGGGCTGTGTCTTGAAGGTCATGGGCTGTGTCTTGAAGGTCATGGGCTGTGTCTTGAAGGTCATGGACTGTGTCTTGAAGGTCATGGGCTGTGTCCTGAAGGTCATGGGCTGTGTCTTGAAGGTCATGGACTGTGTCTTGAAGGTCATGGACTGTGTCTTGAAGGTCATGGACTGTGTCTTGGAGGTCATGGACTGTGTCTGGAAGGTCATGGGCTGTGTCTTGAAGGTCATGGGCTGTGTCTTGAAGGTCATGGACTGTGTCTTGAAGGTCATGGACTGTGTCTTGAAGGTCATGGGCTGTGTCTTGAAGGTCATGGACTGTGTCTTGAAGGTCATGGACTGTGTCTTGAAGGTCATGGACTGTGTCTTGAAGGTCATGGACTGTGTCTTGAAGGTCATGGGCTCTCTTGAAGGTCATGGGCTGTGTCTTGAAGGTCATGGGCTGTGTCTTGAAGGTCATGGGCTCTCTTGAAGGTCATGGGCTGTGTCTAGAAGGTCATGGACTGTGTCTTGAAGGTCATGGGCTCTCTTGAAGGTCATGGGCTGTGTCTTGAAGGTCATGGACTGTGTCTTGAAGGTCATGGACTGTGTCTTGAAGGTCATGGACTGTGTCTTGAAGGTCATGGGCTGTGTCTTGAAGGTCATGGACTGTGTCTTGAAGGTCATGGGCTGTGTCTTGAAGGTCATGGACTGTGTCTTGAAGGTCATGGACTGTGTCTTGAAGGTCATGGACTGTGTCTTGAAGGTCATGGGCTCTCTTGAAGGTCATGGGCTGTGTCTTGAAGGTCATGGATTGTGTCTTGAAGGTCATGGACTGTGTCTTGAAGGTCATGGACTGTGTCTTGAAGGTCATGGATTGTGTCTTGAAGGTCATGGACTGTGTCTTGAAGGTCATGGACTGTGTCTTGAAGGTCATGGGCTCTCTTGAAGGTCATGGGCTGTGTCTTGAAGGTCATGGACTGTGTCTTGAAGGTCAATGACTGTGTCTTGAAGGTCATGGGCTCTCTTGAAGGTCATGGGCTGTGTCTTGAAGGTCATGGGCTGTGTCTTGAAGGTCATGGACTGTGTCTTGAAGGTCATGGACTGTGTCTTGAAGGTCATGGGCTGTGTCTTGAAGGTCATGGGCTGTGTCTTGAAGGTTATGGGCTGTGTCTTGAAGGTCATGGGCTGTGCCTTGAAGGTCATGGACTGTGTCTTGAACGTCATGGGCTGTGTCTTGAAGGTCATGGGCTGTGTCCTGAAGGTCATGGGCTGTGTCTTGAAGGTCATGGGCTGTGTCTTGAAGGTCATGGGCTGTGTCTTGAAGGTCATGGGCTGTGTCTTGAAGGTCATGTGCTGTGTCTTGAAGGTCATGGACTGTGTCTTGAAGGTCATGGGCTGTGTCTTGAAGGTCATGGACTGTGTCTTGAAGGTCATGGGCTGTGTCCTGAAGGTCATGGGCTGTGTCTTGAAGGTCATGGACTGTGTCTTGAAGGTCATGGACTGTGTCTTGAACGTCATGGACTGTGTCTTGAATGTCATGGGCTGTGTCTTGAAGGTCATGGGCTGTGTCTTGAAGGTCATGGACTGTGTCTTGAAGGTCATGGACTGTGTCTTGATGGTCATGGACTGTGTCTTGAAGGTCATGGACTGTGTCTTGAAGGTCATGGGCTGTGTCTTGAAGGTCATGGACTGTGTCTTGAAGGTCATGGACTGTGTCTTGAAGGTCATGGGCTGTGTCTTGAAGGTCATGGGCTGTCTTGAAGGTCATGGGCTGTGTCCTGAAGGTCATGGGCTGTGTCTTGAAGGTCATGGGCTGTGTCTTGAAGGTCATGGGCTGTGTCTTGAAGGTCAAGGGCTGTGATTTAAAGGTCATGGGCTGTGTCACACCATTTTCGTATGTAGATGCCTTACGAATTTCATCCCGTAGTAGTTTACCGCACTCCCTATCAAGACTCGGGCCCTGTAAATCACACCCAAAATTAGTTTTCAACGTTGTTTACTGATGAATCACAGAGGTGGCAGCGGCACCACACGCAACACACCTCTGGAAATTTTCCCACAACGATGGACAAGAAAAAATCACTAAAAAAACCAAACGACCAGAACCTGACCCTCAGTCAATATTATCTAAATCTGACATATATATACATATATATATATATATATATATATATATATATATATATATATATATATATATATATATATATATATATATATATATATATATATATATATATATATATATATATATATATATATATATATATATATATATATATATATAGACTCTTTTTTCACTACATGTGTCTTTAGTTTATATAATTTGGAACTGCAGTCAGTTATACTGAATGAGAGGAGTCAGACTCAGCCGTGCTGATAAATGAGAGGAGCCAGACTCAGCCGTGCTGATAAATGAGAGGAGCCAGACTCAGCCGTGCTGATAAATGAGAGGAGCCAGACTCAGCCGTGCTGATAAATGAGAGGAGCCAGACTCAGCCGTGCTGATAAATGAGAGGAGCCAGACTCAGCCGTGCTGATAAATGAGAGGAGCCAGACTCAGCCGTTCTTATAAATGAGAGGAGCCAGACTCAGCCGTGCTGATAAATGAGAGGAGCCAGACTCAGCCGTTCTTATAAATGAGAGGAGCCAGACTCAGCCGTGCTGATTAATGAGAGGAGCCAGACTCAGCCGTGCTGATAAATGAGAGGAGCCAGACTCAGCCGTGCTGATAAATGAGAGGAGCCAGACTCAGCCGTTCTTATAAATGAGAGGAGCCAGACTCAGCCGTGCTGATTAATGAGAGGAGCCAGACTCAGCCGTGCTGATAAATGAGAGGAGCCAGACTCAGCCGTGCTGATAAATGAGAGGAGCCAGACTCAGCCGTTCTTATAAATGAGAGGAGCCAGACTCAGCCGTGCTGATTAATGAGAGGAGCCAGACTCAGCCGTGCTGATAAATGAGAGGAGCCAGACTCAGCCGTGCTGATAAATGAGAGGAGCCAGACTCAGCCGTTCTTATAAATGAGAGGAGCCAGACTCAGCCGTGCTGATTAATGAGAGGAGCCAGACTCAGCCGTGATTATAGATCAGAAGAGCCAGACTCAGCCGTGCTGATAAATGAGAGGAGTCACACTCGGCCGTGCTGATAAATGAGAGGAGCCAGACTCAGCCGTGCTGATAAATGAGAGGAGTCAGACTCAGCCGTTCTTATAAATGAGAGGAGCCAGACTCAGCCGTTCTTATAAATGAGAGGAGTCACACTCAGCCGTGCTGATAAATGAGAGGAGCCAGACTCAGCCGTGCTGATAAATGAGAGGAGTCAGACTCAGCCGTTCTTATAAATGAGAGGAGCCAGACTCAGCCGTGCTGATAAATGAGAGGAGCCAGACTCAGCCGTTCTTATAAATGAGAGGAGCCAGACTCAGCCGTGCTGATTAATGAGAGGAGCCAGACTCAGCCGTGATTATAGATCAGAAGAGCCAGACTCAGCCGTGCTGATAAATGAGAGGAGTCACACTCGGCCGTGCTGATAAATGAGAGGAGCCAGACTCAGCCGTGCTGATAAATGAGAGGAGTCAGACTCAGCCGTTCTTATAAATGAGAGGAGCCAGACTCAGCCGTTCTTATAAATGAGAGGAGTCACACTCAGCCGTGCTGATAAATGAGAGGAGCCAGACTCAGCCGTGCTGATAAATGAGAGGAGTCAGACTCAGCCGTTCTTATAAATGAGAGGAGCCAGACTCAGCCGTGCTGATAAATGAGAGGAGTCACACTCAGCCATGCTGATAAATGAGAGGAGCCAGACTCAGCCGTGCTGATAAATGAGAGGAGCCAGACTCAGCCGTGCTGATTAATGAGAGGAGCCAGACTCAGCCGTGCTTATAAATCAGAAGAGCCAGACTCAGCCGTGCTTATAAATGAGAGGAGCCAGACTCAGCCGTGTTTATAAATGAGAGGAGCCAGACTCAGCCGTGCTTATAAATGAGAGGAGTCAGACTCAGCCGTGCTTATAAATGAGAGGAGCCAGACTCAGCCGTGCTTATAAATGAGAGGAGTCAGACTCAGCCGTGCTTATAAATGAGAGGAGTCAGACTCAGCCGTGCTTATAAATGAGAGTAGTCATACGCAGCCGTGCTTATAAATGAGAGGAGCCAGACTCAGCCGTGCCTATAAATGAGAGGAGCCAGACTCAGCCGTGCTTATAAATGAGAGGAGCCAGACTCAGTTGTGCTTATAAATGAGAGGAGCCAGACTCAGCCGTGCTTATAAATGAGAGGAGCCAGACTCAGCCGTGCTTATAAATGAGAGGAGCCAGAGACAGCCGTGCTTATAAATGAGAGGAGCCGGACTCAGCCGTGCTTATAAATGAGAGGAGTCAGACTCAGCCGTGCTTATAAATGAGAGGAGCCAGAGTCAGCCGTGCTTATAAATGAGAAAACCAGACTCAGCCGTGCTTATAAATGAGAGGAGTCAGACTCAGCCGTGATTATAAATGAGAGGAGCCAGACTCAGCCGTGCTTATAAATGAGAGTAGCCAGACTCAGCCGTGCTTATAAATGAGAGGAGCCAGACTCAGCCGTGCTTATAAATGAGAAAATGAGTGGAGCCAGACTCAGCCGTGCTTATAAATGAGAGGAGCCAGACTCAGCCTTGCTTATAAATGAGAGGAGCCAGACTCAGCCTTGCTTATAAATGAGAGGAGCCAGACTCAGCCGTGCTTATAAATGAGAGGAGCCAGACTCAGCCGTGCTTATAAACGAGAGGAGCCATACTCAGCCGTGTTTATTAATGAGAGGAGCCATACTCAGCCGTGCTTATAAATGAGAGGAGCCAGACTCAGCCGTGCTTATAAACGAGAGGAGCCATACTCAGCCGTGCTTATTAATGAGAGGAGCCATACTCAGCCGTGCTTATAAATGAGAGGAGCCAGACTCAGCCGTGCTTATAAATGAGAGGAGTCAGACTCAGCCGTGCTTATGAATGAGAGGAGCCAGACTCAGCCGTGCTTATAAACGAGAGGAGCCATACTCAGCCGTGCTTATTAATGAGAGGAGCCATACTCAGCCGTGCTTATAAATGAGAGGAGCAAAACTCAGCCGTGCTTATAAATGAGAGGAGCCAGACTCAGCCGTGCTGATAAATGAGAGGAGCCAGACTCAGCCGTTCTTATAAATGAGAGGAGTCAGACTCAGCCGTGCTGATAAATGAGAGGAGCCAGACTCAGCCGTGCTGATAAATGAGAGGAGCCAGACTCAGCCGTGCTGATAAATGAGAGGAGCCAGACTCAGCCGTTCTTATAAATGAGAGGAGCCAGACTCAGCCGTGCTGATAAATGAGAGGAGTCAGACTCAGCCGTGCTGATAAATGAGAGGAGCCAGACTCAGCCGTGCTGATAAATGAGAGGAGCCAGACTCAGCCGTGCTGATAAATGAGAGGAGCCAGACTCAGCCGTTCTTATAAATGAGAGGAGCCAGACTCAGCCGTGCTGATTAATGAGAGGAGCCAGACTCAGCCGTGCTGATAAATGAGAGGAGCCAGACTCAGCCGTGCTGATAAATGAGAGGAGCCAGACTCAGCCGTTCTTATAAATGAGAGGAGCCAGACTCAGCCGTGCTGATTAATGAGAGGAGCCAGACTCAGCCGTGCTGATAAATGAGAGGAGCCAGACTCAGCCGTGCTGATAAATGAGAGGAGCCAGACTCAGCCGTTCTTATAAATGAGAGGAGCCAGACTCAGCCGTGCTGATTAATGAGTGGAGCCAGACTCAACCGTGCTGATAAATGAGAGGAGCCAGACTCAGCCGTGCTGATAAATGAGAGGAGCCAGACTCAGCCGTTCTTATAAATGAGAGGAGCCAGACTCAGCCGTGCTGATTAATGAGAGGAGCCAGACTCAGCCGTGATTATAGATCAGAAGAGCCAGACTCAGCCGTGCTGATAAATGAGAGGAGTCACACTCGGCCGTGCTGATAAATGAGAGGAGTCAGACTCAGCCGTTCTTATAAATGAGAGGAGCCAGACTCAGCCGTTCTTATAAATGAGAGGAGTCAGACTCAGCCGTGCTGATAAATGAGAGGAGCCAGACTCAGCCGTGCTGATAAATGAGAGGAGCCAGACTCAGCCGTTCTTATAAATGAGAGGAGTCAGACTCAGCCGTGCTGATAAATGAGAGGAGCCAGACTCAGCCGTGCTGACAAATGAGAGGAGTCACACTCAGCCGTGCTGATAAATGAGAGGAGCCAGACTCAGCCGTGCTGATAAATGAGAGGAGTCAGACTCAGCCGTTCTTATAAATGAGAGGAGCCAGACTCAGCCGTGCTGATAAATGAGAGGAGTCACACTCAGCCATGCTGATAAATGAGAGGAGCCAGACTCAACCGTTCTTATAAATGAGAGGAGCCAGACTCAGCCGTGCTGATTAATGAGAGGAGCCAGACTCAGCCGTGCTTATAAATCAGAAGAGCCAGACTCAGCCGTGCTTATAAATGAGAGGAGCCAGACTCAGCCGTGTTTATAAATGAGAGGAGCCAGACTCAGCCGTGCTTATAAATGAGAGGAGTCAGACTCAGCCGTGTTTATAAATGAGAGGAGCCAGACTCAGCCGTGCTTATAAATGAGAGGAGTCAGACTCAGCCGTGCTTATAAATGAGAGGAGTCAGACTCAGCCGTGCTTATAAATGAGAGGAGTCAGACGCAGCCGTGCTTATAAATGAGAGGAGCCAGACTCAGCCGTGCTTATAAATGAGAGGAGCCAGACTCAGCCGTGCTTATAAATGAGAGGAGCCAGACTCAGTTGTGCTTATAAATGAGAGGAGCCAGACTCAGCCGTGCTTATAAATGAGAGGAGCCAGACTCAGCCGTGCTTATAAATGAGAGGAGCCAGAGACAGCCGTGCTTATAAATGAGAGGAGCCGGACTCAGCCGTGCTTATAAATGAGAGGAGTCAGACTCAGCCGTGCTTATAAATGAGAGGAGCCAGAGTCGGCCGTGCTTATAAATGAGAGGAGCCAGACTCAGCCGTGCTTATAAATGAGAGGAGTCAGACTCAGCCGTGCTTATAAATGAGAGGAGCCAGACTCAGCCGTGCTTATAAATGAGAGGAGCCAGACTCAGCCGTGCTTATAAATGAGAGGAGCCAGACTCAGCCGTGCTTATAAATGAGAAAATGAGTGGAGCCAGACTCAGCCGTGCTTATAAATGAGAGGAGCCAGACTCAGCCTTGCTTATAAATGAGAGGAGCCAGACTCAGCCTTGCTTATAAATGAGAGAAGCCAGACTCAGCCGTGCTTATAAATGAGAGGAGCCAGACTCAGCCGTGCTTATAAACGAGAGGAGCCATACTCAGCCGTGTTTATTAATGAGAGGAGCCATACTCAGCCGTGCTTATAAATGAGAGGAGCCAGACTCAGCCGTGCTTATAAATGAGAGGAGTCAGACTCAGCCGTGCTTATGAATGAGAGGAGCCAGACTCAGCCGTGCTTATAAACGAGAGGAGCCATACTCAGCCGTGCTTATTAATGAGAGGAGCCATACTCACCCGTGCTTATAAATGAGAGGAGCCAAACTCAGCCGTGCTTATAAATGAGAGGAGCCAGACTCAGCCGTGCTTATAAATGAAAGGAGCCAGACTCAGCCGTGCTTATAAATGAGAGCAGCCAGACTCAGCCGTGCTTATAAATGAGAGGAGCCAGACTCAGCCGTGCTTATAAATGAGAGGAGCCAGACTCAGCCGTGCTGATTAATGAGAGGCGCCAGACTCAGCCGTGCTTATAAATGAGAAGAGCCAGACTCAGCCGTGCTTATAAATGAGAGGAGCCAGACTCAGCCGTGCTTATAAATGAGAGGAGTCAGACTCAGCCGTGCTGATAAATGAGAGGAGCCAGACTCAGCCGTGCTTATAAATGAGAAGAGCCAGACTCAGCCGTGCTTATAAATGAGAAGAGCCAGACTCAGCCGTGCTTATAAATGAGTGGAGTCAGACTCAGCCGTGCTTATAAATGAGAGGAGTCAGACTCAGCCGTGCTTATAAATGAGAGGAGCCAGACTCAGCCGTGCTTATAAATCAGAGGAGCCAGACTCAGCCGTGCTTATAAATGAGATTAGCCAGACTCAGCCGTGCTTATGGATCAGAGGAGCCAGACTCAGCCGTGCTGATTAATGAGAGGAGCCAGACTCAGCCGTGCTTATAAATGAGAGGAGCCAGACTCAGCCGTGCTTATAAATGAGAGGAGCCAGACTCAGCCGTGCTGATTAATGAGAGGAGACAGACTCAGCCGTGTTTATAAATGAGAGGAGCCAGCCTCAGCCGTTCTTATGAATCAGAAAAGCCAGACTCAGCCGTGCTGATTAATGAGAGGAGCCAGCCTCAGCCGTTCTTATAAATGAGAGGAGCCAGACTCAGCCGTGCTTATGAATGAGAGGAGCCAGACTCAGCCGTGCTTATAAATGAGAGGAGCCAGACTCAGCCGTGCTTAAGAATGAGAGGAGCCAGACTCAGCCGTGCTTATTAATGAGAGGAGCCAGACTCAGCCGTGCTTATGAATGAGAGGAGCCAGACTCAGCCGTGCTTATAAATGAGAGGAGCCAGACTCAGCCGTGCTTATAAATGAGAGGAGCCAGACTCAGCCGTGCTTATAAATGAGAGGAGCCATACTCAGCCGTGCTTATAAATGAGAAGAGCCAGACTCAGCCGTGCTTATAAATGAGAGGAGCCAGACTCAGCCGTGCTTATAAATGAGAGGAGTCAGACTCAGCCGTGCTGATAAATGAGAGGAGCCAGACTCAGCCGTGCTGATAAATGAGAGGAGCCAGACTCAGCCGTGCTTATAAATGAGAGGAGCCAGACTCAGCCGTGCTTATAAATGAGAGGAGCCATACTCAGCCGTGCTTATAAATGAGAGGAGCCAGACTCAGCCGTGCTTATAAATGAGAGGAGCCAGACTCAGCCGTGCTGATTAATGAGAGGCGCCAGACTCAGCCGTGCTTATAAATGAGAAGAGCCAGACTCAGCCGTGCTTATAAATGAGAGGAGCCATACTCAGCCGTGCTTATAAATGAGAGGAGTCAGACTCAGCCGTGCTTATAAATGAGAAGAGCCAGACTCAGCCGTGCTTATAAATGAGAAGAGCCAGACTCAGCCGTGCTTATAAATGAGAGGAGTCAGACTCAGCCGTGCTTATAAATGAGAGGAGTCAGACTCAGCCGTGCTTATAAATGAGAGGAGCCAGACTCAGCAGTGCTTATAAATCAGAGGAGCCAGACTCAGCCGTGCTTATAAATGAGAGGAGCCAGACTCAGCCGTGCTTATGGATCAGAGGAGCCAGACTCAGCCGTGCTGATTAATGAGAGGAGCCAGACTCAGCCGTGCTTATAAATGAGAGGAGCCAGACTCAGCCGTGCTTATAAATGAGAGGAGCCAGACTCAGCCGTGCTGATTAATGAGAGGAGACAGACTCAGCCGTGTTTATAAATGAGAGGAGCCAGCCTCAGCCGTTCTTATGAATCAGAGGAGCCAGACTCAGCCGTGCTGATTAATGAGAGGAGCCATACTCAGCCGTGCTTATAAATGAGAGGAGCCAGCCTCAGCCGTTCTTATAAATGAGAGGAGCCAGACTCAGCCGTGCTTATGAATGAGAGGAGCCAGACTCAGCCGTGCTTATAAATGAGAGGAGCCAGACTCAGCTGTGCTTAAGAATGAGAGGAGCCAGACTCAGCCGTGCTTATGAATGAGAGGAGCCAGACTCAGCCGTGCTTATGAATGAGAGGAGCCGGACTCAGCCGTGCTTATAAATGAGAGGAGCCAGACTCAGCCGTGCTTATAAATGAGAGGAGCCATACTCAGCCGTGCTTATAAATGAGAGGAGCCAGACTCAGCCGTGCTTATAAATGAGAGGAGCCAGACTCAGCCGTGCTTATAAATGAGAGGAGCCAGACTCAGCCGTGCTGATTAATGAGAGGAGCCAGACTCGGCCGTGCTTATAAATGAGAGGAGCCAGACTCAGCTGTGCTTATAAATGAGAGGAGCCAGACTCAGCCGTGCTGATTAATGAGAGGAGACAGACTCAGCCGTGTTTATAAATGAGAGGAGCCAGCCTCAGCCGTGCTTATGAATCAGAGGAGCCAGACTCAGCCGTGCTGATTAATGAGAGGAGCCATACTCAGCCGTGCTTATAAATGAGAGGAGCCAGCCTCAGCCGTTCTTATAAATGAGAGGAGCCAGACTCAGCCGTGCTTATAAATGAGAGGAGCCAGACTCAGCCGTGCTTATAAATGAGAGGAGCCAGACTCAGCCGTGCTTATAAATGAGAGGAGCCATACTCAGCCGTGCTGATTAATGAGAGGAGCCAGAGTCAGCCGTGCTTATAAATGAGAGGAGCCAGACTCAGCCGTGCTTATAAATGAGAGGAGCCAGACTCAGCCGTGCTTATAAATGAGAGGAGCCAGACTCAGCCGTGTTTATAAATGAGAGGAGCCAGACTCAGCCGTGCTTATAAATGAGAGGAGCCAGACTCAGCCGTGCTTATAAATGAGAGGAGCCAGACTCAGCCGTGCTTATGAATGAGAGGAGCCAGACTCAGCCGTGCTTATAAATGAGAGGAGCCAGACTCAGCCGTGCTTATAAATGAGAGGAGCCAGACTCAGCCGTTCTTATAAATCAGAGGAGCCAGACTCAGCCGTGCTGATTAATGAGAGGAGCCAGACTCAGCCGTGCTTATAAATGAGAGGAGCCAGACTCAGCCGTGCTTATGAATGAGAGGAGCCAGACTCAGCCGTGCTTATAAATGAGAGGAGCCAGACTCAGCCGTGCTTATAAATGAGAGGAGCCAGACTCAGCCGTGCTTATGAATGAGAGGAGCCAGACTCAGCCGTGCTTATAAATGAGAGGAGCCAGACTCAGCCGTGCTTATAAATGAGAGGAGCCAGACTCAGCCGTTCTTATAAATGAGAGGAGCCAGACTCAGCCGTGCTGATTAATGAGAATAGCCAGACTCAGCCGTTCTTATAAATGAGAGGAGCCAGACTCAGCCGTTCTTATAAATGAGAGGAGCCAGACTCAGCCGTGCTGATTAATGAGAGGAGCCAGACTCAGCCGTGCTTATAAATGAGAGGAGCCAGACTCAGCCGTGCTTATAAATGAGAGGAGCCAGACTCAGCCGTGCTTATGAATGAGAGGAGCCAGACTCAGCCGTGCTTATAAATGAGAGGAGCCAGACTCAGCCGTGCTTATAAATGAGAGGAGCCAGACTCAGCCGTTCTTATAAATGAGAGGAGCCAGACTCAGCCGTGCTGATTAATGAGAGGAGCCAGACTCAGCCGTTCTTATAAATGAGAGGAGCCAGACTCAGCCGTTCTTATAAATGAGAAGAGCCAGACTCAGCCGTGCTTATAAATGAGAGGAGCCAGACTCAGCCGTGCTTATAAATGAGAGGAGCCAGACTCAGCCGTGCTTATAAATGAGAGGAGCCAGACTCAGCCGTGCTTATTAATGAGAGGAGTCAGACTCAGCCGTGCTTATAAATGAGAGGAGTCAGACTCAGCCGTGCTTATAAATGAGAGGAGTCAGACTCAGCCGTGCTTATAAATGAGAGGAACCAGACTCAGCCGTGCTTATAAATGAGAGGAGCCAGACTCAGCCGTGCTTATGAATGATAGGAGCCAGACTCAGCCGTGCTTATGAATGATAGGAGCCAGACTCAGCCGTGCTTGTGAGTGCACATCGCTGCCCCTACATTACACAGAGAACTGTCCGCCATATCAGCGTAACAAAAGCTTCCGTAAGAAAGTTCAATTGACTTCTGTATCTCCGTTATTATGTATTATGACTCAACTGACTCACCTGATACTCAAACATTCTGCAACAATCAAAGTCTTCACCTGTGCAACATTGATTTCCAAGAAGCCTGTGTTGCAGAAGCTAAATATTGAGTGAATACAACTTCGAGTTCCTGACTGGCTCTTTCATCTACGGTATCTTCACGGGGGAACACCCACGTAAATACAAGAACCAGAAAGGAATTATTCTATAATTCTCGTTGTTGTCATCATATACTGAATTATTATTAAAGTCGAAACTGATAAAATGCCCAAAGAAAATACTTTGAAGGAAAAACGTGTATATAAGCTAGTCATGTCTGTGTCAACCATAAAAAACTTTGTAAGGAGAGAAAATAATTGAATCCGGGAGTCGTGGAAATGCACTTACAAATCAGAAACGTTTAATAATACTCTGTAATTATCACAGATTATAATTATTTTTTAATTTTAAGATAATAACTGACTATAATATGACAGTTTGGGATACACAAACTTAGTGGAAAGGTATAACAAGAAGGAGAAAGGAAGAGCCAGATGTTTGTATGGAGGAGGAAGGAGGACATGAGGTAGTGGGGAGAATGAAAAGTGGGGAAGAGCACCTGGGTTAGATGGGGTCGGAAAAAATTCATAGCCTATCTCAAGGTTATTCTCCAGTCCTCTGTACTCTAGATAAACTACACAATGGGGAAACTTGAGTTAGACAGTACCTTAAGTTGTGGCATATGTCTGGCTACCTGAGAAATTTTCCACCAAGAGTCAAGTTATTCGCGAGTATTTGAAACAGATAATAAACACTGTTTACATGTATACTGAATCTAATATTAGCCACAGCATTACTAGCCACAATACACTAGCTACAACCTCCAACAGGATAGATGCTGATGGATTCTGTTATTCTTTAGCCACTGCCATCCACAAGACAGATACTGGATCCACAACACACTAGCCACTACCATCCACAAGACAGATACTGGATCCACAACACACTAGCCACAGCCATCCACAAGACAGATACTGGATCCACAACACACTAGCCACTACCATCCACAAAACAGATACTGGATCCACGACACACTAGCCACTACCATCCACAAGACAGATACTGGATCCACAACACACTAGCCACTACCATCCACAAGACAGATACTGGATCCACAACACACTAGCCACTACCATCCACAAGACAGATACTGGATCCACAACACACTAGCCACTACCATCCACAAGACAGATACTGGATCCACAACACACTAGCCACTACCATCCACAAGACAGATACTGGATCCACAACACACTAGCCACTACCCTCCACAAGACAGATACTGGATCCACAACACACTAGCCACTACCATCCACAAGACAGATACTGGATCCACAACACACTAGCCACTACCATCCACAAGACAGATACTGGATCCACAACACACTAGCCACAGCCATCCACAAGACAGATACTGGATCCACAACACACTAGCCACTACCCTCCACAAGACAGATACTAGAACCACAACACACTAGCCACAGCCATCCACAAGACAGATACTGGATCCACAACACACTAGCCTCAGCCATCCACATGAGAGATACTGGATCCACAACACACTAGCCACTACCATCCACAAGACAGATACTGGATCCACAACACACTAGCCACAACCATCCACAAGACAGATACTGGATCCACAACACACTAGCCACAACCATCCACAAGACAGATACTGGATCCACAACACACTAGCCACAACCATCCACAAGACAGATACTGGATCAACAACACACTAGCCACAACCATCCACAAGACAGATACTGGATCAACAACACACTATCCACAACCATCCACAAGACAGATACTGGATCAACAACACACTAGCCACTACCATCCACAAGACAGATACTGGATCAACAACACACTCACTTCTTCGCTGACAAAATCTAAACGACCACTGATAGTACAGCATTGAAAGCCAAAGTTAGGATCTGTCAACAGAGTCCAACTTTGATCTGTATATGGTTCTCTGTGACACTCAGACAGCGATGAGAAACTCTCACTCAGCTGAGAAAGTAACCTTCAACTGACTTTCGTGATGAGAGAGTAACTTTGGTCTGACTTTCGTGATGAGAGAGAAAGCGTGTTTACAACGAGAGGGTAATTAAGACTGGCGTGTAATTAAGGTGATATATTAAGTCTGTGTTGCCTGGAGAGGTCAGTGCACCCTTGTGTATATTTATACATAGGTATGTATATCTGTGTTGATATATACACCGAGAGGTGTGTATCTTTATTGTGTATACACAGAGAGTCTGTGTTATTCTATGTATCACAGTAGTACATCTCTCACTGTATATACATCAAGAGATGTATATTACTGTATAATAAAAATAATAATAATAATAATAATAATAATAATAATAATAATAATAATAATAATAATAATAATAATAATAATAATAATAATAATAATAATAATAACAATAATAATAATAATAATAATAATAATAATAATAATAATAATAATAATAATAATAATAATAATAATAATAATAATAATAATAATAAAAATAATAATAATAATAATAATAATAATAATAATAATAATAATAATAATAATAATAATAATAGTAATAAAAATAATAATAATAATAATAATAATAATAATAATAATAATAATAATAATATTATTATTATTATTATTATTATTATTATTTAAAAGGTAACTTGCTATTTTTTAATAATAAGAGTAATATATTGAATATATAATAACTTCACCAGATGTGTGTGTGTGTGTGTGTGTGTGTGTGTGTGTGTGTGTGTGTGTGTGTGTGTGTGTGTGTGTGTGTGTGTGTGTGTGTGTGTGTGTGTGTGTGTGTGTGTGTGTGTGTGTGTGTGTGTGGGTGTGTGTGTGTGTGTGTGTGTGTTGTGTGTGTGTGTGTGTGTGTGTGTGTGTGTGTGTGTGTGTGTGTGTGTGTGTGTGTGTGTGTGTGTGTGTGTGTGTGTGTGTGTGTGTGTGTGTGTTGTGTGTGTGTGTGTGTGTGTGTGTGTGTGTGTGTGTGTGTGTGTGTGTGTGTGTGTGTGTGTGTGTACTCACCTATTTGTGGTTGCAGGGGTCGAGTCACAGCTCCTGGCCCCGCCTCTTCGCTGATTGCTACTAGGTCCTCTCTCTCCCTGCTCCATGAGCTCTATCATACCTCGCCTTAAAACTATGTATGGTTCCCGCCTCCACTACGTCACTTTCTAGGCTATTCCATGGCCTGACTACTCTATGACTGAAGAAATACTTCCTAACATCCCTTTGATTCATCTGAGTGTTCAACTTCCAATTGTGACCTCTTGTGTCTGTGTCCCTTCTCTGGTACATCCCGTCTTTGTCCACCTCGTCTATTCCGCGCAGTATTTTATATGTCGTTATCATGTCTCCCCTGACCCTCCTGGCCTCCAGTGTCGTCAGGCCGATTTCCCTCAACCTTTCTTCATAGGACAATCCCCGTAGCTCTGGGACTAGTCTTGTTGCAAACCTTTGCACTTTCTCTAATTTCTTGACGTGCTTGACTAGGTGTGGATTCCAAACTGGTGCTGCATACTCCAGTATGGGCCTGACGTAGATGGTGTACAGAGTCTTAAACGAATCCTTACTGAGGTATCGGAACGCTATCCGTAGGTTTGCCAGGCGCCCGTATGCTGCAGCAGTTATCTGATTGATGTGCGCCTCAGGAGATATGCTCGGTGTTATACTCACCCCCAGATCTTTTTCCTTGAGTGAGGTTTGCAGACTTTGTGTGTGTGTGTACTCACCTAGTTGTACTCACCTAGTTGAGGTTGCGGGGGTCGAGTCCGAGCTCCTGGCCCCGCCTCTTCACTGATCACTACTAGGTCACTCTCCCTGAGCCGTGAGCTTTATCATACCTCTGCTTAAAGGTATGTATGGATCCTGCCTCCACTACATCGCTTCCCAAACTATTCCACTTACTGACTACTCTGTGGCTGAAGAAATACTTCCTAACATCCCTGTGATTCATCTGCGTCTTCAACTTCCAACTGTGTCCCCTTGTTACTGTGTCCAATCTCTGGAACATCCTGTCTTTGTCCACCTTGTCAATTCCTCTCAGTATTTTGTATGTCGTTATCATGTCCCCCCTATCTCTCCTGTCCTCCAGTGTCGTCAGGTTGATTTCCCTTAACTTCTCCTCGTAGGACATACCTCTTAGCTCTGGGACTAGTCTTGTTGCAAACCTTTGCACTTTCTCTAGTTTCTTTACGTGCTTGGCTAGGTGTGGGTTCCAAACTGGTGCCGCATACTCCAATATGGGCCTAACGTACACGGTGTACAGGGTCCTGAATGGTTCCTTATTAAGATGTCGGAATGCTGTTCTGAGGTTTGCTAGGCGCCCATATGCTGCAGCAGTTATTTGGTTGATGTGCGCTTCAGGAGATGTGCCTGGTGTTATACTCACCCCAAGATCTTTTTCCTTGAGTGAGGTTTGTAATCTCTGATCCCCTAGACTGTACTCCGTCTGCGGTCTTCTTTGCCCTTCCCCAATCTTCATGACTTTGCACTTGGTGGGATTGAACTCCAGGAGCCAATTGCTGGACCAGGTCTGCCAGATCCCTTTGTAGTTCTGCCTGGTCTTCGATCGAGTGAATTCTTCTCATCAACTTCACGTCATCTGCAAACAGGGACACCTCAGAGTCTATTCCTTCCGTCATGTCGTTCACAAATACCAGAAACAGCACTGGTCCTAGGACTGACCCCTGTGGGACCCCGCTGGTCACAGGTGCCCACTCTGACACCTCGCCACGTACCATGACTCGCTGCTGTCTTCCTGACAAGTATTCCCTGATCCATTGTAGTGCCTTCCCTGTTATCTCTGCTTGGTCCTCCAGTTTTTGCACCAATCTCTTGTGTAGAACTGTGTCAAACGCCTTCTTGCAGTCCAAGAATATGCAATCCACCCACCCCTCTCTCTCTTGTCTTACTGCTGTCACCATGTCATAGAACTCCAGTAGGTTTGTGACACAGGATTTCCCGTCCCTGAAACCATGTTGGCTGCTGTTGATGAGATCATTCCTTTCTAGGTGTTCCACCACTCTTCTCCTGATAATCTTCTCCATGATTTTGCATACTATACATGTTAGTGACACTGGTCTGCAGTTTAATGCTTCATGTCTGTCTCCTTTTTTAAAGATTGGGACTACATTTGCTATCTTCCATGCCTCAAGCAATCTCCCTGTTTCGATAGATGTATTGAATATTGTTGTTAGGGGTACACATAGCGCCTCTGCTCCCTCTCTCAGGACCCATGGAGAGATGTTATCTGGCCCCATTGCCTTTGAGGTATCTAGCTCACTCAGAAGCCTCTTCACTTCTTCCTCGGTTGTGTGCACTGTGTCCAGCACTTGGTGGTGTGCCCCACCTCTCCGTCTTTCTGGAGTCCCTTCTGTCTCCTCTGTGAACACTTCTTTGAATCTCTTGTTGAGTTCCTCACATACTTCACGATCATTTCTTGTTGTCTCTCCTCCTTCCTTCCTTAGCCTGATTACCTGGTCCTTGACTGTTGTTTTCCTCCTGATGTGGCTGTACAACAGTTTTGGGTCAGATTTGGCTTTTGCTGCTATGTCATTTTCATATTGTTTTTGGGCCTCCCTTCTTATCTGTGCATATTCGTTTCTGGCTCTACGACTGCTCTCCTTATTCTCCTGGGTCCTTTGCCTTCTATATTTCTTCCATTCCCTAGCACACTTGGTTTTTGCCTCCCTGCACCTTTGGGTAAACCATGGGCTCATCCTGGCTTTTCCATTATTCCTGTTACCCTTGGGTACAAACCTCTCCTCAGCCTCCTTGCATTTTGTGTGTGTGTGTGTGCCATTATAGGTGACTTCTTAACATCCAAAACATTACACAAGGGTCGTTCACCTATAATTGAAGTCTACCTTGGTTGCTTGACTTCCACCTCACAACTCTGAGGTCGTTCACCTATAATTGAACTCCACGTTGGCTCTTTCTTGATAATTAATGTTTTCCTGCAGAGCTAAACTGATGTATAATGAGTTTGTTGGGAGACAATGAGAGACTGAGAGACTCTAGTGGTAATGAGAGATTACATAAGACTGAGAGACTTTAGTGGTAGTGAGAGATTACAGAAGACTGAGAGACTTTAGTGGTAGTGAGAGATTACAGAAGACTGAGAGACTTTAGTGGTGGTGAGAGATTACAGAAGACTGAGAGACTTTAGTGGTAGTGAGAGATTACAGAAGACTGAGAGACTTTAGTGGTAGTGAGAGATTACAGAAGACTGAGAGACTTTAGTGATAGTGAGAGATTACAGAAGACTGAGAGACTTTAGTGGTGGTGAGAGATTACAGAAGACTGAGAGACTTTAGTGGTAGTGAGAGATTACAGAAGACTGAGAGACTTTAGTGGTAGTGAGAGATTACAGAAGACTGAGAGACTTTAGTGGAAGTGAGAGATTACAGAAGACTGAGAGACTTTAGTGGTAGTGAGAGATTACAGAAGACTGAGAGACTTTAGTGGTAGTGAGAGATTACAGAAGACTGAGAGACTTTAGTGGTGGTGAGAGATTACAGAAGACTGAGAGACTTTAGTGGTGGTGAGAGATTACAGAAGTCTGAGAGACTTTAGTGGAAGTGAGAGATTACAGAAGTCTGAGAGACTTTAGTGGTGGTGAGAGATTACAGAAGACTCAGAGACTTTAGTGGTAGTGAGAGATTACAGAAGACTCAGAGACTTTAGTGGTGGTGAGAGATTACAGAAGACTCAGAGACTTTAGTGGTAGTGAGAGATTACAGAAGACTCAGAGACTTTAGTGGTGGTGAGAGATTACAGAAGACTGAGAGACTTTAGTGGTAGTGAGAGATTACAGAAGACTCAGAGACTTTAGTGGTAGTGAGAGATTACAGAAGTCTGAGAGACTTTAGTGGAAGTGAGAGATTACAGAAGTCTGAGAGACTTTAGTGGAAGTGAGAGATTACAGAAGTCTGAGAGACTTTAGTGGTGGTGAGAGATTACAGAAGACTGAGAGACTTTAGTGGTAGTGAGAGATTACAGAAGACTGAGAGACTTTAGTGGTAGTGAGAGATTACAGAAGTCTGAGAGACTTTAGTGGAAGTGAGAGATTACAGAAGTCTGAGAGACTTTAGTGGTGGTGAGAGATTACAGAAGACTGAGAGACTTTAGTGGTAGTGAGAGATTACAGAAGACTCAGAGACTTTAGTGGTAGTGAGAGATTACAGAAGACTGAGAGACTTTAGTGGAAGTGAGAGATTACAGAAGTCTGAGAGACTTTAGTGGAAGTGAGAGATTACAGAAGTCTGAGAGACTTTAGTGGTGGTGAGAGATTACAGAAGACTGAGAGACTTTAGTGGTGGTGAGAGATTACAGAAGACTGAGAGACTTTAGTGGTGGTGAGAGATTACAGAAGACTGAGAGACTTTAGTGGAAGTGAGAGATTACAGAAGACTGAGAGACTTTAGTGGAAGTGAGAGATTACAGAAGTCTGAGAGACTTTAGTGGAAGTGAGAGATTACAGAAGTCTGAGAGACTTTAGTGGAAGTGAGAGATTACAGAAGTCTGAGAGACTTTAGTGGTGGTGAGAGATTACAGAAGACTGAGAGACTTTAGTGGAAGTGAGAGATTACAGAAGACTGAGAGACTTTAGTGGAAGTGAGAGATTACAGAAGTCTGAGAGACTTTAGTGGAAGTGAGAGATTACAGAAGTCTGAGAGACTTTAGTGGTGGTGAGAGATTACAGAAGACTGAGAGACTTTAGTGGTGGTGAGAGATTACAGAAGACTGAGAGACTTTAGTGGTGGTGAGAGATTACAGAAGACTGAGAGACTTTAGTGGTAGTGAGAGATTACAGAAGACTGAGAGACTTTAGTGGTGGTGAGAGATTACAGAAGTCTGAGAGACTTTAGTGGAAGTGAGAGATTACAGAAGTCTGAGAGACTTTAGTGGTGGTGAGAGATTACAGAAGACTGAGAGACTTTAGTGGTGGTGAGAGATTACAGAAGACTGAGAGACTTTAGTGGTAGTGAGAGATTACAGAAGACTGAGAGACTTTAGTGGTGGTGAGAGATTACAGAAGACTGAGAGACTTTAGTGGTAGTGAGAGATTACAGAAGACTGAGAGACTTTAGTGGTAGTGAGAGATTACAGAAGACTGAGAGACTTTAGTGGTGGTGAGAGATTACAGAAGACTGAGAGACTTTAGTGGTAGTGAGAGATTACAGAAGACTGAGAGACTTTAGTGGTAGTGAGAGATTACAGAAGACTGAGAGACTTTAGTGGTAGTGAGAGATTAGACTGAGAGACTTTAGTGGTAGTGAGAGATTACAGAAGACTGAGAGACTGAGAGATTAGAGAGTAGTGAGAGATTACAGAAGACTGAGAGACTTTAGTGGTAGTGAGAGATTACAGAAGACTGAGAGACTTTAGTGGTAGTGAGAGATTACAGAAGACTGAGAGACTTTAGTGGTAGTGAGAGATTACAGAAGACTGAGAGACTTTAGTGGTGGTGAGAGATTACAGAAGACTGAGAGACTTTAGTGGTGGTGAGAGATTACAGAAGACTGAGAGACTTTAGTGGTAGTGAGAGATTACAGAAGACTGAGAGACTTTAGTGGTAGTGAGAGATTACAGAGAAGACTGAGAGACTTTAGTGGTAGTGAGAGATTACAGAAGACTGAGAGACTTTAGTGGTAGTGAGAGATTACAGAAGACTGAGAGACTTTAGTGGTAGTGAGAGATTACAGAAGACTGAGAGACTTTAGTGGTGGTGAGAGATTACAGAAGACTGAGAGACTTTAGTGGTGGTGAGAGATTACAGAAGACTGAGAGACTTTAGTGGTAGTGAGAGATTACAGAAGACTGAGAGACTTTAGTGGTGGTGAGAGATTACAGAAGACTGAGAGACTTTAGTGGTGGTGAGAGATTACAGAAGACTGAGAGACTTTAGTGGTAGTGAGAGATTACAGAAGACTGAGAGACTTTAGTGGTAGTGAGAGATTACAGAAGACTGAGAGACTTTAGTGGTAGTGAGAGATTACAGAAGACTGAGAGACTTTAGTGGTGGTGAGAGATTACAGAAGACTGAGAGACTTTAGTGGTAGTGAGAGATTACAGAAGACTGAGAGACTTTAGTGGTGGTGAGAGATTACAGAAGACTGAGAGACTTTAGAGGTAGTGAGAGATTACAGAAGACTGAGAGACTTTAGTGGTAGTGAGAGATTACAGAAGACTGAGAGACTTTAGTGGTGGTGAGAGATTACAGAAGACTGAGAGACTTTAGTGGTAGTGAGAGATTACAGAAGACTGAGAGACTTTAGTGGTAGTGAGAGATTACAGAAGACTGAGAGACTTTAGTGGTAGTGAGAGATTACAGAAGACTGAGAGACTTTAGTGGTAGTGAGAGATTACAGAAGACTGAGAGACTTTAGTGGTAGTGAGAGATTACAGAAGACTGAGAGACTTTAGTGGTGGTGAGAGATTACAGAAGTCTGAGAGACTTTAGTGGTGGTGAGAGATTACAGAAGACTGAGAGACTTTAGTGGTGGTGAGAGATTACAGAAGTCTGAGAGACTTTAGTGGTGGTGAGAGATTACAGAAGACTGAGAGACTTTAGTGGTGGTGAGAGATTACAGAAGACTGAGAGACTTTAGTGGTGGTG
This sequence comes from Cherax quadricarinatus, assembly GCF_038502225.1. Lineage (NCBI taxonomy): Eukaryota > Metazoa > Arthropoda > Malacostraca > Decapoda > Parastacidae > Cherax > Cherax quadricarinatus. The sequence continues at coordinate 29,562,121 of NC_091334.1, forward strand.
AGAGATTACAGAAGACTGAGAGACTTTAGTGGTAGTGAGAGATTACAGAAGACTGAGAGACTTTAGTGGTAGTGAGAGATTACAGAAGACTGAGAGACTTTAGTGGTAGTGAGAGATTACAGAAGACTGAGAGACTTTAGTGGTAGTGAGAGATTACAGAAGACTGAGAGACTTTAGTGGTGGTGAGAGATTACAGAAGACTGAGAGACTTTAGTGGTGGTGAGAGATTACAGAAGACTGAGAGACTTTAGTGGTAGTGAGAGATTACAGAAGACTGAGAGACTTTAGTGGTGGTGAGAGATTACAGAAGACTGAGAGACTTTAGTGGTGGTGAGAGATTACAGAAGACTGAGAGACTTTAGTGGTAGTGGGGAGAGATTACAGAAGACTGAGAGACTTTAGTGGTAGTGAGAGATTACAGAAGTGTGAGAGACTTTAGTGGTGGTGAGAGATTACAGAAGACTGAGAGACTTTAGTGGTGGTGAGAGATTACAGAAGACTGAGAGACTTTAGTGGTGGTGAGAGATTACAGAAGACTGAGAGACTTTAGTGGTGGTGAGAGATTACAGAAGACTGAGAGACTTTAGTGGTAGTGAGAGATTACAGAAGACTGAGAGACTTTAGTGGTGGTGAGAGATTACAGAAGACTGAGAGACTTTAGTGGTGGTGAGAGATTACAGAAGACTGAGAGACTTTAGTGGTGGTGAGAGATTACAGAAGACTGAGAGACTTTAGTGGTAGTGAGAGATTACAGAAGACTGAGAGACTTTAGTGGTAGTGAGAGATTACAGAAGACTGAGAGACTTTAGTGGTGGTGAGAGATTACAGAAGTCTGAGAGACTTTAGTGGTGGTGAGAGATTACAGAAGTCTGAGAGACTTTAGTGGTGGTGAGAGATTACAGAAGTCTGAGAGACTTTAGTGGTGGTGAGAGATTACAGAAGACTGAGAGACTTTAGTGGTGGTAGAGATTACAAGTCTGAGAGACTTTAGGTGGTGGTGAGAGATTACAGAAGACTGAGAGACTTTAGGTGGTGGTGGGGAGAGATTACAGAAGACTGAGAGACTTTAGTGGGGTGGTGGTGAGAGATTACAGAAGACTGAGAGACTTTAGTGGTGGTGAGAGATTACAGAAGACTGAGAGACTTTAGTGGTAGTGAGAGATTACAGAAGACTGAGAGACTTTAGTGGTGGTGAGAGATTACAGAAGTCTGAGAGACTTTAGTGGTGGTGAGAGATTACAGAAGTCTGAGAGACTTTAGTGGTGGTGAGAGATTACAGAAGACTGAGAGACTTTAGTGGTAGTGAGAGATTACAGAAGACTGAGAGACTTTAGTGGTGGTGAGAGATTACAGAAGACTGAGAGACTTTAGTGGTAGTGAGAGATTACAGAAGACTGAGAGACTTTAGTGGTAGTGAGAGATTACAGAAGACTGAGAGACTTTAGTGGAAGTGAGAGATTACAGAAGACTGAGAGACTTTAGTGGAGGTGAGAGATTACAGAAGACTGAGAGACTTTAGTGGTAGTGAGAGATTACAGAAGACTGAGAGACTTTAGTGGTAGTGAGAGATTACAGAAGACTGAGAGACTTTAGTGGTAGTGAGAGATTACAGAAGTCTGAGAGACTTTAGTGGTAGTGAGAGATTACAGAAGACTGAGAGACTTTAGTGGTAGTGAGAGATTACAGAAGTCTGAGAGACTTTAGTGGTAGTGAGAGATTACAGAAGTCTGAGAGACTTTAGTGGAAGTGAGAGATTACAGAAGACTGAGAGACTTTAGTGGAAGTGAGAGATTACAGAAGACTGAGAGACTTTAGTGGTGGTGAGAGATTACAGAAGTCTGAGAGACTTTAGTGGTAGTGAGAGATTACAGAAGTCTGAGAGACTTTAGTGGTAGTGAGAGATTACAGAAGACTGAGAGACTTTAGTGGTAGTGAGAGATTACAGAAGACTGAGAGACTTTAGTGGAAGTGAGAGATTACAGAAGACTGAGAGACTTTAGTGGTGGTGAGAGATTACAGAAGTCTGAGAGACTTTAGTGGTAGTGAGAGATTACAGAAGACTGAGAGACTTTAGTGGAAGTGAGAGATTACAGAAGTCTGAGAGACTTTAGTGGTAGTGAGAGATTACAGAAGACTGAGAGACTTTAGTGGTAGTGAGAGATTACAGAAGACTGAGAGACTTTAGTGGTAGTGAGAGATTACAGAAGACTGAGAGACTTTAGTGGTAGTGAGAGATTACAGAAGACTGAGAGACTTTAGTGGTGGTGAGAGATTACAGAAGACTGAGAGACTTTAGTGGTGGTGAGAGATTACAGAAGACTGAGAGACTTTAGTGGTGGTGAGAGATTACAGAAGACTGAGAGACTTTAGTGGAAGTGAGAGATTACAGAAGACTGAGAGACTTTAGTGGAAGTGAGAGATTACAGAAGTCTGAGAGACTTTAGTGGTAGTGAGAGATTACAGAAGACATGAGAGATATTCAGTGGTGGTGAGAGATTACAGAAGACTGAGAGACTTTAGTGGTAGTGAGAGATTACAGAAGACTGAGAGACTTTAGTGGTAGTGAGAGATTACAGAAGACTGAGAGACTTTAGTGGTAGTGAGAGATTACAGAAGACTGAGAGACTTTAGTGGTAGTGAGAGATATTGTTCCTTGTACCAATATGCTCGGTACAATGCTCACCCCAAGGTCCTTCTGTCCTTGCAGCCTCTCTCTTCCCGAGACCGTGCTCCGTCTGCGGTCTTCTTTGTCAGTCACCTGGTGGAGTCAGGTCGCTTACATTTCGAAATTTTAAATTCGTTTTCACCATTTTTTACAGAAAAAAAACACACGCAAATTAGCTTCAAACAGCGTGAAATTACGGTTTTTGCGGGAGGTTATTAACCTGATCCAGGAAAATGGAGTTTTGATCCTCTTGGATTAAAACTGATCGCTTATCATCACCCTAAACTCTGCATGACCCCCTACGGGTATAGAGCTTTCCCCCCACGAATCGTAAATAATTACCTCCCACCTCCTCCCCCAGGGTGTGAATCACCCCTGTGGGTTTAGCATTTCCTTTTGAATAAAATTATTTATTCAGTAATTTGGTTGTTATTCTTGTGTCTATCAGTTGAAGTTATCTATCTATCTAGCACGTGATAAGTGTTAGAGGTCCCCGACTGTTCAACGCCCTCTCGACTATAAACGGGGTTGACCATGAGATCTCTGGCTGTCTTCAATAGGGATCTTGATAACTTCCTCAAGTCATTGAGTTTGTGCGGCCATTAGCAACAGCCTAGTCGATCTAGCAACCTAGCAGGAGGTCTGGTCTGAGACAGCGTCGCGGTGGCCATCACGTCCCTTGAAGATAAAGGTAATTTAGGCTACTTAGAATAGCGAGTCACTACACCAGGTCGTGAGTCAACACCAGGTCGTGAGTCAACACCAGGTCGTGAGTCAACACCAGGTCGTGAGTCAACACCAGGTCGTGAGTCAACACCAGGTCGTGAGTCAACACCAGGTCGTGAGTCGATATATTCATATATATTCATTAAACTCTAAAGAGCGAGGTAATCTGAAGATAAATACGAGAGAGAGAGAGAGAGAGAGAGAGAGAGAGAGAGAGAGAGAGAGAGAGAGAGAGAGAGAGAGAGAGAGAGAGAGAGAGAGAGAGAGAGAGAGAGAGAGAGAGAGAGAGAGAGAGAGAGAGAGAGAGAGACAGACAGAGAGACAGAGAGAAGGGGCACACCGCCAACAACTGCCTGCGAGATACCAGGTGCAACTACTGCCACAAGAAAGGACACCAGGAGGACCAGTGTCGGAAAAAAAAGGAACTTGACAGACAGGACCACCTGTTCAGAGACCTGTTCTCAGAACAAACCAGCAGGATCTCTGAACTGATGAACACTCTCACACGTCACTCATTCAGTTACTCCTATCTCTGCCCAGCAGGTGGTATTGTGCCTTATACAAGACCACAGACCTACATCCCTGCAGCTGCCTCAGTACCCTACCTCTCTCAAGGGCAGGCACCTTACATGCCCTACACACCCACCACCTCAAGCTGACCACATCATGAGGAGCCAGTCTATCAGCATCCTGTCGGCCAACATTAGAGGTTTCATTACTAATGTTGGAGAGCTCACACATAGCTTTGTGAACACTCGACGCCCCGACATGATAGCTGTTGTTGAAACAGTTTTGGACGACAGGACTCCAGAAAATTAAGCAAGAATTGCTGGCTGGCACCATCATGGGATGAGAAGAGACGAGACAGGCAAGGGCAAGGAGGAGGTGTTGCTGTGTGCTTCTCTAAAAGTATCCATGCCCAGCACATTGATGTTGCCACCCCTACACATCTTGAAATGATGTTCTTCAAGCTCTGTATAAACACTAGTACCTCTGTACTAGCATGTGCAATGTACAGACCTCAGTGGCAACATGCAGACCCCATCAACTTCCTAATGGAAAATATGGACTCCCTTCTGCTACAACACAACTGTCAACATATCATAACTGTTGGTGACCTCAACTACATCTTATACAGAGGAACTTCGATGACCTTCTTGCAGTATTTGACATAAGAAACTTTCTTGATTTCCCTACTCACATCTCTGGCAGTTGTTAGTGGTGTGCCCCCTCTGGTGACAGCGAGAGCACTGCCTAGGTGCCTGGGAGGGTGGACTCCTATTTGTTGCACCTCCTGTGTTTCACTACTGATTTGTCCACATGTTCTGCCGCTGGTGAGCCTGATGACTGTGTATCTGATGAACGTTTTCCTGGGACCGTGTTGGTGGAAGGTGAGATGGCTGTACATGTATTCCTCGTCCACGTCCTGTACCACGTCCTCTGCCACGTCCTATACCACGTCCTCTGCTACGTCCTCTACCACGCCCCTGTGCAGTTCTGACAGATGTATCCCTGTTGTTCGTACTTTGGTGCAGTAGGTGTTCAGGTGCAGTGATAGTTCCCTGATTATTAACTGCACCAATCCCTGGTGGAGAAAATCCTGATTCAGTACTTGCCGATGAAGCACTGCTGCCAGACGTTGGAATAGTGTCGGCAGGTGTGCCGACAGGTGTAGGATCAGAGATGGTATGTGCACTGTGAAGCAGAGATGTCAGGTGTAGGAGAATTAACAGATCCAAGGCTTGCTTCGTTGCTGGAAAAAGGATCTGTTCCCTCTGTGGTGGTCAGAGGAATTGTGTTCGAATTCCCAAAGGTAGTGTTTTGAACTCTGTCAATCTGTGGAGCCTTAGCGATGACAGAAATATACCTAGTTGGATGAATCTCATTGAAGCTAGTTGGTCCAGTGGCTATCGCGAAGGTCTGGAGTTTCGAGACACTCTGACCGAGGGATCAAACCCCACCCGTGGTATGGTTTGTTTGCAATCGTGTCATTACGATTTCGTGAGTCGTTCCACAAGTTATTTATCCCTGAGTTAAGCTCAGTGTGGGACTTCCAGTCCTTGTCAATAGTGTCACCATCAACTGAGTAGTTTATGTCACTTGATGCAGGCTTGCACTGGCCTTCTACAATAGCTTGTAGGTTATCTAATGATCTGAGGAGCTCATGAAGTGCTTTCCTGTGATGGATTATCTTAGCTGCAACTTTACAACACAGCCCAAGAGGACAGTCTTGATCTTTGGACAGGAGTCCCTGAGGTAGGACTTCTGAACCTTCCTCCTGTAGCTCCAGGCTTGTATCCACATATACCACAGAATTATGGATATCCTTCAATTTTCTGAGATTTTCAACCTGGCTACAAGAAAATTCTTCTTCTGGAATGCAATCTGTGTGGCAGTAGTTGGAGCAAGTAGGTTCCTTACATCTAAGAAGAATTTTGTCCCTTGTGGTATACCCACAAACACTGCAGTAACTACTGGGACAATAGCCAGATAGCGTAGATATTCTTGCTATTTTGCGATGTGAAGTCATCCCAGAGGAGGCTTGTGGGTCTACAATGAAGTACATAGGAGAGAGATTGTGTGAGGGAAGGTGAAGTCTGTCTTCCTCTCTCTCTCTCTCTCTCTCTCTTTGTCTCTGTCTCTGTCTCTCTCTCTGTCTGTCTATCTGTCTCTCTCTCTCTCTCTCTCTCTCTCTCTCTCTCTCTCTCTCTCTCTCTCTCTCTCTCTCTCTCTCTCTCTCTCTCTCTCTCTCTCTCTCTCTCTCTCTCTCTCTCTCTCTCTCTCTCTCTCTCCCCACGCTACTAACTGCATGATGTACCAGAGAAGCTGCAATTAGTGGACGGTGTACCGAGCCTCCACCATTCATTACACAGAATAAAATAGGGGACAGCATTTAATGAAACACGCACACACACATAGAGAGGCGGGGCCAGGAGCTATGACTCGTCCCATGCAACCACACATAGGTGAATACACACATGAGACAATATCTTAGTAAACGTGAGGTTTATGCAGTCAAATAATGTTGGTTGCAAGCTGACAACACTAGGTTGACAACACTAGGTTGACAACACCAGGTTGACAACACTAGGTTGACAACACTAGGTTGACAACACTAGGTTGACAACACTAGGTTGACAACACGAGGTTGACAACACTAGGTTGACAACACCAGGTTGACAACACTAGGTTGACAACACTAGGTTGACAACACTAGGTTGACAACACGAGGTTGACAACACTAGGTTGACAACACCAGGTTGACAACACCAGGTTGACAACACCAGGTTGACAACACCAGGTTGACAACACTAGGTTGACAACACCAGGTTGACAACACTAGGTTGACAACACTAGGTTGACAACACTAGGTTGACAACACTAGGTTGACAACACTAGGTTGACAACACTAGGTTGACAACACTAGGTTGACAACACCAGGTTGACAACACCAGGTTGACAACACTAGGTTGACAACACCAGGTTGACAACACTAGGTTGACAACACTAGGTTGACAACACTAGGTTGACAACACTAGGTTGACAACACTAGGTTGACAACACTAGGTTGACAACACCAGGTTGACAACACCAGGTTGACAACACTAGGTTGACAACACTAGGTTGACAACACTAGGTTGACAACACTAGGTTGACAACACTAGGTTGACAACACCAGGTTGACAACACTAGGTTGACAACACTAGGTTGACAACACTTGGTTGACAACACTAGGTTGACAACACTAGGTTGACAACACTAGGTTGACAACACCAGGTTGACAACACCAGGTTGACAACACTAGGTTGACAACACTAGGTTGACAACACTAGGTTGACAACACTAGGTTGACAACACCAGGTTGACAACACTAGGTTGACAACACTAGGTTGACAACACTAAGTTCACAACACTAGGTTGACAACACTAGGTTGACAACACAAGGTTGACAACACTAGGTTGACAACACTAGGTTGACAACACTAGGTAGACTACACTAAGTTCACAACACTAAGTTCACAACACTAGGTTGACAACACTAAGTTCACAACACTAGGTTGACAACACTAGGTTGACAACACTAGGTTGACAACACTAGGTTGACAACACTAGGTTGACAACACTAAGTTGACAATACCAGGTTGACAACACCAGGTTGACAACACCAGGTTGACAACACTAGGTTGACAACACTAGGTTGACAACACCAGGTTGACAATACTAGGTTGAGAACACCAGGTTGACAACACTAGGTTGACAACACTAGGTTGACAACACCAGGTTGACAACACCAGGTTGACAACACTAGGTTGAGAACACCAGGTTGAGAACACCAGGTTGACAACACCAGGTTGACAACACCAGGTTGACAACACCAGGTTGACAACACCAGGTTGACAACACTAGGTTGGCAACACCAGGTTGACAACACCAGGTTGACAACACTAGGTTGACAACACTAGGTTGACAACACTAGGTTCACAACACCAGGTTGACAACACCAGGTTGACAACGCTAGGTTGACAACACCAGGTTGACAACACTAGGTTGACAACACCAGGTTGACAACACTAGGTTGACAACACTAGGTTGACAACACTAGGTTGACAACACTAGGTTGACAACACCAGGTTGACAACACCAGGTTGACAACACCAGGTTGCCAACACCAGGTTGACAACACCAGGCTGACAACACCAGGTTGACAACACCAGGTTGCCAACACCAGGTTGACAACACCAGGTTGACAACACTAGGTTGATAACACTAGGCTTACAACACTAGGTTGCCAACACCAGGTTGACAACACCAGGTTGACAACACTAGGTTGACAACACCAGGTTGACAACACCAGGTTGACAACACTAGGTTGAGAACACCAGGTTGACAACACTAGGTTGACAACACTAGGTTGACAACACTAGGTTGACAACACTAGGTTGACAACACTTGGTTGACAACACTAGGTTGACAACACTAGGTTGACAACACTAGGTTGACAACACCAGGTTGACAACACCAGGTTGACAACACTAGGTTGACAACACTAGGTTGACAACACTAGGTTGACAACACTAGGTTGACAACACCAGGTTGACAACACTAGGTTGACAACACTAGGTTGACAACACTAAGTTCACAACACTAGGTCGACAACACTAGGTTGACAACACTAGGTTGACAACACTAGGTTGACAACACTAGGTTGACAACACTAGGTAGACTACACTAAGTTCACAACACTAAGTTCACAACACTAGGTTGACAACACTAAGTTCACAACACTAGGTTGACAACACTAGGTTGACAACACTAGGTTGACAACACTAGGTTGACAACACTAGGTTGACAACACTAAGTTGACAACACCAGGTTGACAACACCAGGTTGACAACACCAGGTTGACAACACTAGGTTGACAACACTAGGTTGACAACACCAGGTTGACAATACTAGGTTGAGAACACCAGGTTGACAACACTAGGTTGACAACACTAGGTTGACAACATCAGGTTGACAACACCAGGTTGACAACACTAGGTTGAGAACACCAGGTTGACAACACCAGGTTGACAACACCAGGTTGACAACACCAGGTTGACAACACCAGGTTGACAACACCAGGTTGACAACACTAGGTTGGCAACACCAGGTTGACAACACCAGGTTGACAACACTAGGTTGACAACACTAGGTTGACAACACTAGGTTCACAACACCAGGTTGACAACACCAGGTTGACAACACCAGGTTGACAACACCAGGTTGACAACACTAGGTTGACAACACCAGGTTGACAACACTAGGTTGACAACACTAGGTTGACAACACTAGGTTGACAACACCAGGTTGACAACACCAGGTTGACAACACCAGGTTGCCAACACCAGGTTGACAACACCAGGTTGACAACACCAGGTTGACAACACCAGGTTGCCAACACCAGGTTGACAACACCAGGTTGACAACACTAGATTGATAACACTAGGCTTACAACACTAGGTTGCCAACACCAGGTTGACAACACCAGGTTGACAACACTAGGTTGACAACACCAGGTTGACAACACCAGGTTGACAACACTAGGTTGAGAACACCAGGTTGACAACACTAGGTTGACAACACTAGGTTGACAACACCAGGTCGACAACACCAGGTTGACAACAATAGGTTGAGAACACCAGGTTGACAACACCAGGTTGACAACACCAGGTTGACAACACGAGGTTGACAACACTCGGTTGACAACACCAGGTTGACAACACCAGGTTGACAACACCAGGGTGACAACACCAGGTTGACAACACTAGGTTGACAACACCAGGTTGACAACACCAGGTTGACAACACCAGGTTGACAACACCAGGGTGACAACACCAGGTTGACAACACTAGGTTGACAACACCAGGTTGACAACACCAGGTTGACAACACCAGGTTGACAACACCAGGTTGACAACACCAGGTTGACAACACCAGGTTGAGAACACCAGGTTGACTCATGACGTAATTTCACTAATTAAATTATCCACGATCACTAAACATAACGTTTAAGCACATGATCACTGATAACACTCGTGCTGCTGATTTGAGAAACAGGAATTCTGGGAGTCTTGGGCGCAATGAAGGAGCACTTTATCAACATCCGTGACCTTCCTACCAGATTATTCAACATCTTACCAGAAAATATCAGAAACACTGTTGGGTCCAATGTGTTGAAGTCTTGAGAAGTTAACTGGACAATTTATCTTCACCAGGTGCCAGATCACCCAGGCTGTGATGGATATGTGGGGCAGAGAGGCCTCCAGCAGCAACATCCTGGTTGACCAGGCAAGCACCAGATGAACATGGCCCATGGCCGGGCTCCGGGAATAGAAATACTCTCGGAACTCATCAAACGTAAATGTAAGGACGGTGTTGATGAGTTGATGCTACAGACGTGGCTTGATTGATGAGTTGATGCTACAGACGTGGCTTGATTGATAGGTTGATGCTACAGACGTGGCTTGATTGATAGGTTGATGCTACAGACGTGGCTTGATTGATGACTTGATGCTACAGACGTGGCTTGATTGATGAGTTGATGCTACAGACGTGGCTTGATTGATGACTTGATGCTACAGACGTGGCTTGGTTGATGACTTGATGCTACAGACGTGGCTTGATTGATGACTTGATGCTACAGACGTGGCTTGGTTGATGACTTGTTGCTACAGACGTGGCTTGATTGATGACTTGATGCTACAGACGTGGCTTGATTGATGACTTGATGCTACAGACGTGGCTTGGTTGATGACTTGTTGCTACAGACGTGGCTTGATTGATGACTTGTTGCTACAGACGTGGCTTGGTTGATGACTTGTTGCTACAGACGTGGCTTGGTTGATGACTTGTTGCTACAGACGTGGCTTGATTGATGACTTGTTGCTACAGACGTGGCTTGGTTGATGACTTGATACTACAGACGTGGCTTGATTGATGACTTGATGCTGCAGACGTGGCTTGATTGATGACTTGTTGCTACAGACGTGGCTTGACTGATGACTTGATGCTACAGACGTGGCTTGATTGATAAGTTGATACTACAGATGTGGCTTGATTGATGACTTGATGCTACAGACGTGGCTTGATTGATGACTGCTACTATCACTGCTGGTGACCATTTCCTCCTTACCAGCTAAATCCTTCTCACACTCACGCCCACACTCAACTATGCGAAGCTTCAGCCTCCCATTTTCCTCCTGAATAAGTAGAATCTCCTTCAACACTTGAACCTGAGATTCTGAAACAATACAACAAGCCATCTTGCTTGGTAACACCCAACGCTAACTCCCAAGAGCTTAGGCAGGTATGACCGCAGGTGACCACTGACCTCAGTGTACTTGAATGTTGATAAGATGTGACTGAGAAGCTGGAAGGTCTTAATGAGAAGTTTGGGAGCTAAGAGAAAGAGAAACAATGGATGGGGAAAGTGAAGGTGCTCAGGGAGAGGAAAACTGAAGGGTATGGGAGATGGATTACAGTGGATGCTTGGTGATGGGTGTTAAATAACAACTGGGGATGATAATGGGATGATTCATCTCACGTGTGATGAAGCAGGAGTGACCTTGTTGAGTAAAAGGCCACAAGTGTAACTCTGCCTTGGTGGGTCACCCTGCCTTGGTGGGTCACCCTGCCTTGGTGGGCCACCCTGCCTTGGTGGGTCACCCTGCCTTGGTGGGTCACACTGCCTTGGTGTGTCACCCTGCCTTGGTGGGTCACCCTGCCTTGGTGGGTCACCCTGCCTTGGTGTGTCACCCTGCCTTGGTGTGTCACCCTGCCTTGGTGGGTCACCCTGCCATGGTGGGTCACCCTGCCTTGGTGGGTCACGCTGCCTTGGTGGGTCACCCTGCATTGGTGGGTCACCCTGCCTTGGTGGGTCACCCTGCCTTGGTGGGCCACCCTGCCTTGGTGGGTCACCCTGCCTTGGTGGGTCACCCTGCCTTGGTGGGTCACCCTGCCTTGGTGGATCACCCTGCCTTGGTGGGTCACCCTGCCTTGGTGGGTCACCCTGCCTTGGTGGGTCACCCTGCCTTGGTGGGTCACCCTGCCTTGGTGGGTCACCCTGCCTTGGTGGGTCACCCTGCCTTGGTGGGCCACCCTGCCTTGGTGGGTCACCCTGCCTTGGTGGGTCACCCTGCCTTGGTGGGTCACCCTGCCTTGGTGGGTCACCCTGCCTTGGTGGGTCACCCTGCCTTGGTGGACCACCCTGCCTTTGTGGGTCACCCTGCCTTGGTGGGTCACCCTGCCTTGGTGGGTCGCCCTGCCTTGGTGGGTCACCCTGCCTTGGTGGGTCGCCCTGCCTTGGTGGGTCACCCTGCCTTGGTGGACCACCCTGCCTTTGTGGGTCACCCTGCCTTGGTGGGTCACCCTACCTTGGTGGGTCACCCTGCCTTGGTGGGTCGCCCTGCCTTGGTGGGTCACCCTGCCTTGGTGGGCCACTCTGCCTTGGTGGGTCGCCCTGCCTTGGTGGGTCACCCTGCCTTGGTGGGTCACCCTGCCTTGGTGGGTCACCCTGCCTTGGTGGGTCGCCCTGCCTTGGTGGGCCACCCTGCCTTTGTGGGCCACCCTGCCTTGGTGGGCCACCCTGCCTTGGTGGGCCACCCTGCCTTGGTGGACCACCCTGCCTTTGTGGGTCACCCTGCCTTGGTGGGTCACCCTACCTTGGTGGGTCACCCTGCCTTGGTGGGTCGCCCTGCCTTGGTGGGTCACCCTGCCTTGGTGGGTCACCCTGCCTTGGTGGGTCACCCTGCCTTGGTGGGTCGCCCTGCCTTGGTGGGTCACCCTGCCTTGGTGTCACCCTGCCTTGGTGGGTCACCCTGCCTTGGTGGGTCGCCCTGCCGCCACCCTGCCTTGGTGGGTCGCCCTGCCTTGGTGGGTCACCCTGCCTTGGTGGGTCACCCTACCTTGGTGGGTCACCCTGCCTTGGTGGGTCGCCCTGCCTTGGTGGGTCACCCTGCCTTGGTGGGTCACCCTGCCTTGGTGGGTCACCCTGCCTTGGTGGGCCACCCTGCCTTGGTGGGTCACCCTGCCTTGGTGGGTCACCCTGCCTTGGTGGGTCACCCTGCCTTGGTGGGTCACACTGCCTTGGTGGGTCACCCTGCCTTGGTGGGCCACCCTGTTTTCGTGGGTCGCCCTGCCTTGGTGGGTTGCCCTGCCTTGGTGGGTCACCCTGCCTTGGTGGGTCGCCCTGCCTTGGTGGGTCGCCCTGCCTTGGTGGGTCACCCTGCCTTGGTGGGTCACCCTGCCTTGGTGGGTCACCGTGCCTTGGTGGGTCGCCCTGCCTTGGTGGGTCGCCCTGCCTTGGTGGGTCACCCTGCCTTGGTGGGTCACCCTGCCTTGGTGGGTCACCCTGCCTTGGTGGGTCACCCTGCCTTGGTGGGTCACCCTGCCTTGGTGGGTCACCCTGCCTTGGTGGGTCGCCCTGCCTTGGTGGGTCACCCTGCCTTGGTGGGTCGCCCTGCCTTGGTGGGTCGCCCTGCCTTGGTGGGTCGCCCTGCCTTGGTGGGTCGCCCTGCCTTGGTGGGTCGCCCTGCCTTGGTGGGTCACCCTGCCTTGGTGGGTCGCCCTGCCTTTGGGTCACCCTGTGGTGGGTCACCCTGCCTTGGTTGCCCTGCTTGGCGGGTCGCCCTGCCTTGGTGGGTCACACTGCCTTGGTGGTCACCCTGCCTTGGTGGGTCACCCTGCCTTGGTGGGTCGCCCTGCCTTGGTGGGTCACCCTGCCTTGGTGGGTCACCCTGCCTTGGTGGGTCACCCTGCCTTGGTGGGTCACACTGCCTTGGTGGGTCACCCTGCCTTGGTGGGTCACCCTGCCTTGGTGGGTCACCCTGCCTTGGTGGGTCACCCTGCCTTGGTGGGTCACCCTGCCTTGGTGGGTCACCCTGCCTTGGTGGGTCACCCTGCCTTGGTGGGTCACCCTGCCTTGGTGGGTCACCCTGCCTTGGTGGGTCACCCTGCCTTGGTGGGTCACCCTGCCTTGGTGGGTCACCCTGCCTTGGTGGGTCACCCTGCCTTGGTGGGTCACCCTGCCTTGGTGGGTCACCCTGCCTTGGTGGGTCACCCTGCCTTGGTGGGTCACCCTGCCTTGGTGGGTCACCCTGCCTTGGTGGGTCACCCTGCCTTGGTGGGTCACCCTGCCTTGGCGGGTCGCCCTGCCTTGGTGGGTCACACTGCCTTGGTGGTCACCCTGCCTTGGTGGGTCACCCTGCCTTGGTGGGTCGCCCTGCCTTGGTGGGTCACCCTGCCTTGGTGGTCACCGTCCTCCTCCTGGTGTCTGGTGGCAGCAGATATAGAGCTTAGGCTTGCATTCTCCTTATTTATGTTCCTTACTCGATTTTCCCTCTTGAGCCTCCTCATGAACCTCCTCATGAAACTCCTCATGAAACTCCTCATGAACCTCCTCATGAAACTCCTCATGAACCTCCTCATGAAACTCCTCATGAACCTCCTCATGAAACTCCTCATGAACCTCTTCATGAAACTCCTCATGAACCTCTTCATGAACCTCCTCATGAACCTCTTCATGAACCTCCTCATGAACCTCTTCATGAACCTCCTCTTGAACCTCCTGTTGAGCCTCCTCTTGAACCTCCTCATTAACCTCTTCATGAACCTCCTCATGAACCTCTTCATGAAACTCCTCATGAACCTCTTCATGAAACTCCTCATGAACCTCTTCATGAAACTCCTCATGAACCTCTTCATGAACCTCCTCATGAACCTCTTCATGAACCTCCTCATGAACCTCTTCATGAAACTCCTCATGAACCTCTTCATGGAACTCCTCATGAACCTCCTCATGAAACTCCTCATGAACCTCCTCATGAAACTCCTCATGAACCTCCTCATGAAACTCCTCATGAACCTCCTCATGAAACTCCTCATGAACCTCCTCATGAAACTCCTCATGAACCTCCTCATGAAACTCCTCATGAACCTCCTCATGAACCTCCTCATGAACCTCCTTCACCTCTTCATGAACCTCCTCATGAACCTCTTCATGAACCTCCTCATGAACCTCTTCATGAACCTCCTCTTGAACCTCTTGTTGAGCCTCCTCTTGAACCTCCTCTTGAACCTCCTCTTGAACCTCCTCATGAACCTCTTCATGAACCTCCTCATGAACCTCTTCATGAACCTCCTCTTGAACCTCCTCTTGAACCTCCTCATGAACCTCCTCTTGAACCTCCTCTTGAGCCTCCTCATTAACCTCTTCATGAACCTCCTCATGAACCTCTTCATGAACCTCTTCATGAACCTCCTCATGAACCTCTTCATGAACCTCCTCATGAACCTCCTCATGAACCTCCTCTTGAACCTCCTCTTAAGCCTCCTCATAAACCTCTTCATGAACCTCCTCATGAACCTCCTCTTGAATCTCCTCATGAACCTCCTCTTGAACCTCTTCTTGAACCTCCTCTTGAACCTCCTCATGAACCTCCTCATGAACCTCCTCCTGAACCTCCTCATGAACCTCCTTATGAACCTCTTCTTGATCCTCCTCATAAACCTCCTCATGAACCTCATGAACCTCCTCATGAACCTCCTCATGAACCTCCTCGTGAACCTCCTCATGAACCTCTTCTTGAACCTCCTCATAAACTTCCTCATGAACCTCCTCATAAACCTCCTCATGAACCTCCTCATAAACTTCCTCATAAACCTCCTCATGAACCTCCTCATAAACCTACTCATAAACTTCCTCATGAACCTTCTCATGAACCTCTTCTTGAACCTCCTCATAAACTTCCTCATAAACCTCCTCATGAACCTCCTCATAAACCTCCTCATAAACTTCCTCATGAACCTTCTCATAAACCTCCTCATGAACCTCCTCATAAACCTCCTCATAAACTTTCTCATGGACCTTCTCATAAACTTCCTCATGAACATCCTCATGAACCTCTTCTTAAACCTTCTCATAAACCTCCTCATGAACCTCCTCATGAACCTCTTCTTGAACCTCCTCATAAACCTCCTCTTGAACCTCCTCATAAACCTCCTCATGAACTTCTTCATGAACCTCCTCATGACCCTCCTCATGAACCTCCTCATAAACTTCCTCATGAACCTCTTCATGAACCTCCTCATGAACCTCCTCATGAACCTCCTCTTGAACCTCCTCATAAATCTCTTCATGAACTTCTTCATGAACCTCCTCATGCAACTCCTTATGAACCTCCTCTTGACCCTCCTCATGAACCTCCTCATAAACTTCCTCATGAACCTCCTCTTGAACCTCCTCATAAACCTCCTCATGAACTTCTTCATGAACCTCCTCATGACCCTCCTCATGAACCTCCTCATAAACCTCCTCATGCAACTCCTTATGAACCTCTTCATGAACCTCTTCATGAACCTCCTCATGGACCTCCTCATGAACCTCCTCATGAACCTCCTCATAAACTTCCTCATGAACCTCCTCATGAACCTCCTCATGAACCTCCTTTTGAACCTCCTCATAAATCTCTTCATGAACTTCTTCATGAACCTCCTCATGAACCTCCTCATGCAACTCCTTATGAACCTCCTCATGAACCTCCTCATGGACCTCCTCATGAACCTCCTCATGAACCTCCTCATGGACCTCCTCATGAACCTCTTCTTAAACCTCCTCATAAACCTCCTCATGAACCTCTTCTTAAACCTCCTCATAAACCTCCTCATGCAACTCCTTATGAACCTCTTCATGAACCTCTTCATGAACCTCCTCATGGACCTCCTCATGAACCTCCTCATGAGCCTCCTCATAAACTTCCTCATGAATCTCCTCATGAACCTCCTCATGAAGCTCCTCATGAACCTCCTCATGAACCTCCTCATGGACTTCCTCATGAACCTCCTCATAAACCTCCTCATAAACCTCCTCATGAATCTCCTCATGTTCTTGCTGTTGAACAGCAGTTTAGTGCCGATGAAGGTAGCGTAGGTAGCAATGATACGGCCGTGGACTAGTTTGGCTTTAATTGGAAAGGAGTGAGTACACAACGGGCAGTGTGAGGAAATGACCGCTAGCCAGTCCGTGGAGGGGGAGCACTTGTGCCTCTCAAGTGGGTCGGCCTAGGAGTGAGAGCGGATGGGCTGAGCCTCCCGCTGACCTAAGTGAGCCTACAGAGGGCAGCACCTAAATGACGCGAAATATGAACTAGTTAGAGCAGACGGCTATGCTGTGTGTTCTGACAGTACAGGCTGTCTACACTCATGCAAGTCCTTATGAACCTCCTCATGACCCTCCTCATGAACCTCCTCCTCATGAACCTCATGAATCTCATCTTCTTTAACGTTCTCATGAACCTCCTCCTCATGAACCTCATCTTGAACCTCCTCATGAACCTCGTCCTCTTGAACCTCGTCCTCTTGAACCTCGTCCACTTGAACCTCCTCATGAACCTCGTCCTCTTGAACCTCGTCCACTTGAACCTCCTCCTCATGAACCTCCTCGTGAACCTCCTCATGAACCTCGTCCTCTTGAACCTAATCCTCATGAACCTCGTCCTCTTGAACCTCCTCATGAACCTCGTCCTCTTGAACCTCGTCCACTTGAACCTCCTCCTCATGAACCTCATCTTGAACCTCCTCATGAACCTCGTCCTCTTGAACCTAATCCTCATGAACCTCGTCCTCTTGAACCCCCTCCTCATGATTCTCCTCGTATATCTCCTCTTGAACCTCCTCATAAACCTCCTCATCTTGATCACTGCCTGATCTGAGAGTGGTATCCCCTGTCTGGGTGTGATCTGAGAGTGGTATCCCCTGTCTGGGTGTGATCTGAGAGTGGTATCCCCTGTCTGGGTGTGATCTGAGAGTGGTATCCCCTGTCTGGGTGTGATCTGAGAGTGGTATCCCCTGTCTGGGTGTGATCTGAGAGTGGTATCCCCTGTCTGGGTGTGATCTGAGAGTGGTATCCCCTGTCTGGGTGTGATCTGAGAGTGGTATCCCCTGTCTGGGTGTGATCTGAGAGTGGTATCCCCTGTCTGGGTGTGATCTGAGAGTGGTATCCCCTGTCTGGGTGTGATCTGAGAGTGGTATCCCCTGTCTGGGTGTGATCTGAGAGTGGTATCCCCTGTCTGGGTGTGATCTGAGAGTGGTATTCCCGTCAGAGAGTGATCTGAGAGAAGTATCCCTAGTCTGGTGTGATCTGAGAGTAGTGAGTGGTATCCCCGTCTGGGTGTCATCTGGGAGAGGTATCCCTTGTCTGTGTGTGATCTGAGAGAGTTATCTCTCGTCTGGGTGTGATCCGAGAGAAATATCCCAGTCTGGGTGTGATCTGAGAGAAATATCCCGGTCTGGGTGTGATCTGTGAGTGATGTTCCTGTCTGGATGTGATCTGAGAGGGCTGTCTCTGTCTGGATGTGATCTGAGAGGGGTATCCTCAATCTGGGTGTGATCTGAGAGATGTATCCCCAGTTTGGGTGTGAGCTGTGAGAGGTATCCCCAATCTGGGTATGATCTGAAAGAAATATCTCCCGTCTGGGTGTGATCTGAGAGAGGTATCACAGCATGTGTGTGATCTGAGAGAGGTATTCCCGTCTGGGTGTCATCTGAGAGAGATATCCCTCATATGAGTGTGATCTGAAAGAAGTATCCCTTGTCTGGGTGGGATCTGAGAGGGGTATCCTCATCTGGGTGTGATCTGAGAGAGGTATCCCTCGTCTGAGTGTGATCTGAGAGGGTATCTATCGTCTGGGTGTGATCTGAAAGTGGTATCCCCGTCGGGATGTGATCTGAGAGAAATATTCTCCGTCTGGGTGTGATCTAAGAGAGGTATCCCTCGTCTGGGTGTGGTCTCTGAGAGTGATATCCCCCATCTGCGTGTCATCTGAGAGAGGTATCCCGTCTGGGTGTAATGTGAGAGTAATATCCCCAGCCTGGGTGTGACCTGAGAGTGGTATCCTAAGCTGAACTAACCTACCCTAATTAGCATGACTTAACCTAACTTAACCTAACGTAACTTAACGAAACTTTACCTAACTTAACCTACTCTAACTTAATCTAACTTAACTTAATCTATTTTAACCTAACCTAACTTATCCTATCCTAACCTAAAACCCAACCTAAAATATTCTAATTTAGCCTAACTTAACCTAACCACATAACCGCATAAACGAAATATGAATCCCAGGTTCGACAGAATGAATAGGCAACAAGGGGGGGTTGGCCTGTACGTCACAGTCTGGCTCATCTACTCAGAACTACTAAACTAAACAAAATAAATTATGTAGTCGAAGTTTTAAGCATTGTGGTTGTATACAAGCCTCTGGGTGCAACTTCTCAACATTTCCAGGAATAGCTGTTGAAAATTGACCACTGTCTGGAAGATCTTCCAGCCCCAAACATCTTGCTGATGGGGGATTTCAACTTAAGACACCTGTAACACATGTAACAAATAATATCTTAGCAGAGATAACCCCAGGGGGCAGCTCAGATGAAAATTCTCACACACACGAGTTATTAAATCTCTGCAACAAGACTGGAAAATACACTGGACCTCATCATCCCTAATGATGATCAGATTACAACATAATAGAGGTAGAGACATGTATATGCAGGATCCTTGACCAGCAAAATGTGAGCAATTATGAGGATGCCTTCACCAAATTCAACTTCAATAACAAAAACATATACTGGGATCAAGCTAACCAGGTCCTAAATGAAACAATCTGGGAAGATATCCTAAACAACACGGATCCAAAGCTTTGCCTGGAAAAAAATTAACTCTTTGGCACTTGAGGTATGCTTTTGGACTATTCCTTTCAGAGTAAAAGAAGAAAATATGTAAACGAGAAAGATAGAGATGCTCCTGTCTCCAGCATCATCACAAGAACATCACTGGACCTGTCTCCAGCATCATCACAAGAACATCACTGGACCTGTCTCCAGCATCATCACAAGAGCATCACTGGACCTGTATACAGCATCATCACAAGAACATCACTGGACCTGTCTCCAGCATCATCACAAGAACATCACTGGACCTGTCTCCAGCATCACCACAAGAACATCACTGGACCTGTCTCCAGCATCATAACAAGAACATCACTGGACCTGTCTCCAGCATCATAACAAGAACATCACTGGACCTGTCTCCAGCATCATCACAAGAGCATCACTGGACCTGTATACAGCATCATCACAAGAACATCACTGGACCTGTCTCCAGCATCATAACAAGAACATCACTGGACCTGTCTCCAGCATCACCACAAGAACATCACTGGACCTGTCTCCAGCATCATAACAAGAACATCACTGGACCTGTCTCCAGCATCATAACAAGAACATCACTGGACCTGTCTCCAGCATCACCACAAGAGCATCACTGGATCTGTCCCCAGCATCACCACAAGAACATCACTGGACCTGTCTCCAGCATCACCACAAGAACATCACTGGACCTGTCTCCAGCATCATCACAAGAACATCACTGGACCTGTCTCCAGCATCATCACAAGAACATCACTGGACCTGTCTCCAGCATCATAACAAGAACATCACTGGACCTGTCTCCAGCATCATCACAAGAACATCACTGGACCTGTCTCCAGCATCATCACAAGACCTGTCTCCAGCATCATCACAAGAACACCGCTGGACCTGTCTCCAGCATCATCACAAGACCTGTCTCCAGCATCATCACAAGAACACCACTGGACCTGTCTCCAGCATCATCACAAGAACATCACTGGACCTGTCTCCAGCATCATCACAAGAACACCGCTGGACCTGTCTCCAGCATCATCACAAGACCTGTCTCCAGCATCATCACAAGACCTGTCTCCAGCATCACCACAAGAACATCACTGGACCTGTCTCCAGCATCATCACAAGAACACCACTGGACCTGTCTCCAGCATCATCACAAGAACATCACTGGACCTGTCTCCAACATTATAACAAGAACATACACTGGACCTGTCTCCAGCATCATAACAACAACATCACTGGACCTGTCTCCAGCATCATAACAAGAACATCACTGAACCTGTCTCCAGCATCATCACAAGAACATCACTGGACCTGTCTCCAGCATCACAAGAACATCACTGAACCTGTCTCCAGCATCATCACAAGAACATCACTGGACCTGTCTCCAGCATCATCACAAGAACATCACTGGACCTGTCTCCAGCATCACAAGAACATCACTGGACCTGTCTCCAGCATCCTCACAAGAACACCACTGGACCTGTCTCCAGCATCCTCACAAGAACATCACTGGACCTGTCTCCAGCATCATCACAAGAACGTCACTGGACCTGTCTCCAGCATCCTCACAAGAACATCACTGGACTTGTCTCCAGCATCATAACAACAACATCACTGGACCTGTCTCCAGCATCATAACAACAACATCACTGGACCTGTCTCCAGCATCATAACAACAACATCACTGGACCTGTCTCCAGCATCATAACAACAACATCACTGGACCTGTCTCCAGCATCATAACAACAACGTCACTGGACCTGTCTCCAGCATCCTCACAAGAACATCACTGGACCTGTCTCCAGCATCATAACAACAACATCACTGGACCTGTCTCCAGCATCACAAGAACATCACTGGACCTGTCTCCAGCATCATAACAAGATCATCACTGGACCTGTCTCCAGCATCATAACAACAACATCACTGGACCTGTCTCCAGCATCATAACAACAACATCACTGGACCTGTCTCCACCTGTCTCCAGCATCACAAGAACATCACTGGACCTGTCTCCAGCATCACAAGAACATCACTGGACCTGTCTCCAGCATCATAACAAGATCATCACTGGACCTGTCTCCAGCATCATAACAAGATCATCACTGGACCTGTCTCCAGCATCATCACAAGAACATCACTGGACCTGTCTCCAGCATCATAACAACAACATCACTGGACCTGTCTCCAGCATCATAACAAGATCATCACTGGACCTGTCTCCAGCATCATTACAAGAACATCACTGGACCTGTCTCCAGCATCACAAGAACATCACTGGACCTGTCTCCAGCATCATCACAAGAACATCACTGGACCTGTCTCCAGCATCATAACAAGAACATCACTGGACCTGTCTCCAGCATCATAACAAGAACATCACTGGACCTGTCTCCAGCATCATCACAAGAACATCACTGGACCTGTCTCCAGCATCATAACAAGAACATCACTGGACCTGTCTCCAGCATCATAACAAGATCATCACTGGACCTGTCTCCAGCACCAACACAAGAACGTCACTGGACCTGTCTCCAGCACCAACACAAGAACGTCACTGGACCTGTCTCCAGCATCATCACAAGAACATCACTGGATCTGTCCCCAGCATCACCACAAGAACATCACTGGACCTGTCCCCAGCATCACCACAAGAACATCACTGGACCTGTCTCCAGCATTATCACAAGAACATCACTGGACCTGTCTCCAGCCTCATCACAAGAACATCACTGGACCTGTCTCCAGCATTATCACAAGAACATCACTGGACCTGTCCCCAGCATCACCACAAGAACATCACTGGACCTGTCTCCAGCATCAACACAAGAACATCACTGAACCTGTCTCCAGCATCATCACAAGAACATCACTGGATCTGTCCCCAGCATCACCACAAGAACATCACTGGACCTGTCTGTCCCCAGCATCACATCACAAGAACATCACTGGACCTGTCTCCAGCATCATCACAAGAACATCACTGGACCTGTCTCCAGCATCATCACAAGAACATCACTGGATCTGTCCCCAGCATCAACACAAGAACATCACTGGACCTGTCTCCAGCATCATCACAAGAACATCACTGGATCTGTCCCCAGCATCACCACAAGAACATCACTGGACCTGTCCCCAGCATCACCACAAGAACATCACTGGATCTGTCCCCAGCATCACCACAAGAACATCACTGGACCTGTCTCCAGCATCATCACAAGAACATCACTGGATCTGTCCCCAGCATCACCACAGGAACATCACTGGATCTGTCCCCAGCATCACCACAAGAACATCACTGGATCTGTCCCCAGCATCACCACAAGAACATCACTGGATCTGTCCCCAGCATCATCACAAGAACATCACTGGACCTGTTTCCAGCATCACCACAAGAACATCACTGGACTTGTCTCCTGCATCACAAGAACATCACTGAACCTGTCTCCAGCATCAACACAAGAACATCACTGGACCTGTTTCCTGCATCATCACAAGAACATCACTGGACCTGTCCCCAGCATCACCACAAGGACATCACTGGATCTGTCCCCAGCATCACCACAAGAACATCACTGGACCTGTCCCCAGCAATACATGGTATTATGAACCAGTAGAGCGAGGGAGCGACGTCTGCCGGGGAAGATGGACTTCATGGCTGGTGGCGGGAGAGCGTGTCTGTGTTATGATCTTATAAATGCCTCGATGGACCATTTAGCGTGAGCGATGCAGCCTTCAGCCGCAGCTAGAGTACGTACATAGGAAATGTAGCTTAGGGAAAGTAGCTATAGAACGTAGCTAGGGTACGTAGCTATGGCACGTAGCTAGAGAAAAAACACTGAGAACGGGGCTTCGCGTCAATGAAAACGCTGTGATGGTCAACTAACCTTCCCTCCTTCTATCCTAAGACAACAAAAATTATTTGAAATGGGGTGAAAATTTAGCTGTGGGCCGTCACGGATGCTGAATCACTAGTACATAGCATCAGTGATATAGTAAATGCTTTTTCTCGTTTATATATCATCGATAAGAAAGGGGTTGCCTGATCACTGATACATAGTATAGATACTCAGACGACCGCTTGTTGACAAAGGTATGTATCAGGAAACGTTCCTGTTTGCTCCTAAACAACCCACTACCATCACTATCATCCTGCCACTGTTGTCCTTCTCCTCGGGGCTCTGCTGTTGCTGTTATGATTGATGGTGATGCTGTAGGTACTGCTGTCGTTCTTGTTGCTGTGATTGATGCAGATTATTCAGACGACAAGCCAGTCTTGCTGCATTTTTCCACTGACTCAGATTGGTGGTACTAGAGATGTGCTCTTCTTCTCCAGCTGCTGCAGGTATTGCTGAAGCTGTTATTGCAGCAACTGCTGCTTCTGCGGGTAGTGCTGTCGCTGTGACAGTGGTAGATAATGCAGACAGCGACTCAACCTTGATCTACAGTCCCACTGACCCAGACTGTCCAGCAAGAGACCGTCTGTGTTTTTACATATTTTCGCTTTAGTTGTTGTTGCTACACAGGCGGAGTTCTCTCTCTTGTTGCTACCAGTGTTGCAGTTTCTTATGGCGCTGCTGCTGATGTCGTTGCTACTCTTTCTACTACTGGTGCTACTGCTACTGATGATACTAATGTTCCAGGGGCTACTTTATCTGTTCTACTGCTGCTGCTGCTGCTGTTTCTGACGTTGCTATCTGTACATCCTCTGATTTTGTGCTGTTGCTCCTGTGGCTGATGTTGTTTCTGCTTACATCTTCCACGTGACTGTCAGTCGCCCTCTGATAAAGTGCATTTATTTCTACTATATGTGCTTTAAAAGCATCGATCCTGGTCATTCTGAGTGGAACTACTGGCGCCGTCTTCCGCCCAGCGCCTCTCAGTCCATGTCCACTGTTATCTTAGTGTGGCTGTCGCCACTGTGTTAGTGGGTAAAGGGCGTGAAGACGACAAGGCTATATATATAGACCAGGGCTCCTTAAACTCTTCAGCTTATCCACACCTTCATGGACCAGTGTCAGGAAACACATGTCCTGCTTCCTGACAACCTAACCTAACCTAACCTAACCTAACCGAACCTAACCTAACCTAGCCTAACCTAACCTAACCTAACCTAACCTAACCTAACCTAACCTAACCTAACCTAACCTAGCCTAACCTAACCTAACCTAACCTAACCTAACCTAATCTAACCGAACCGAACCTAACCTAACCTAACCTTCAGATTGTTCATCGACCCCCAGACATTTAATAATAATAATAATAATAATAATAATAATAATAATAATAATAATAATAATCTTTATTTACTACCAGTACATGTACAAGGGATACAAGTACATGTACAAGGTATACAAGTACATGTACAAGGTATACAAGTATATGTACAAGGTATACAAGTACATGTACAAGGTATACAAGTACATGTACAAGGTATACCAGTACATGTACAAGGTATACAAGTACATGTACAAGGTATACAAGTACATGTACAAGGTATACAAGTACATGTACAAGGTATACAAGTACATGTACAAGGTATACAAGTACATGTACAAGGTATACAGACCATAGCTGACATCAGTGACATACTACTATATAGAAAGTCCCTTGTTATGCTGAGCATTTCCCGCAAAGTAGGTCAGTTTTGTCCCCAGGATGCGACCCACACCAGTCCACTAACACCCAGGATGCCACCCACACCAGTCCACTAACACCGAGGATGCGACCCACACCAGTCCACTAACACCGAGGATGTGACCCACACCAGTCCACTAACACCCAGGATGCCACCCACACCAGTCCACTAACACCGAGGATGTGATCCACACCAGTCCACTAACACCCAGGATGCGACCCACACCAGTCCACTAACACCAAGGATGCGACCCACACCAGTCCACTAACACCCAGGATGTGACCCACACCAGTCCACTAACACCCAGGATGTGACCCACACCAGTCCACTAACACCCAGGATGCCACCCACACCAGTCCACTAACACCGAGGATGTGACCCACACCAGTCCATTAACACCCAGGATGTGACCCACACCAGTCCACTAACACCCAGGATGTGACCCACACCAGTCCACTAACACCCAGGATGCCACCCACACCAGTCCACTAACACCCTGGATGTGACCCACACCAGTCCACTAACACCCAGGATGCCACCCACACCAGTCCACTAACACCGAGGATGTGACCCACACCAGTCCACTAACACCCAGGATGCCACCCACACCAGTCCACTAACACCGAGGATGTGACCCACACCAGTCCACTAACACCCAGGATGCCACCCACACCAGTCCACTAACACCCAGGATGTGACCCACACCAGTCCACTAACACCCAGGATGTGACCCACACCAGTCCACTAACACCCAGGATGCCACCCACACCAGTCCACTAACACCCAGGATGCCACCCACACCAGTCCACTAACACCCAGGATGCCACCCACACCAGTCCACTAACACCCAGGATGCCACCCACACCAGTCCACTAACACCCAGGATGCCACCCACACCAGTCCACTAACACCCAGGATGCCACCCACACCAGTCCACTAACACCCAGGATGCCACCCACACCAGTCCACTAACACCCAGGATGCCACCCACACCAGTCCACTAACACCGAGGATGTGACCCACACCAGTCCACTAACACCCAGGATGCCACCCACACCATTCCACTAACACCCAGGATGTGACCCACACCAGTCCACTAACACCCAGGATGTGACCCACACCAGTCCACTAACACCCAGGATGCCACCCACACCAGTCCACTAACACCCAGGATGCCACCCACACCAGTCCACTAACACCCAGGATGCCACCCACACCAGTCCACTAACACCCAGGATGCCACCCACACCAGTCCACTAACACCCAGGATGCCACCCACACCAGTCCACTAACACCCAGGATGCCACCCACACCAGTCCACTAACACCCAGGATGCCACCCACACCAGTCCACTAACACCGAGGATGTGACCCACACCAGTCCACTAACACCCAGGATGCCACCCACACCAGTCCACTAACACCCAGGATGTGACCCACACCAGTCCACTAACACCCAGGATGTGACCCACACCAGTCCACTAACACCCAGGATGCCACCCACACCAGTCCACTAACACCCAGGATGCCACCCACACCAGTCCACTAACACCCAGGATGCCACCCACACCAGTCCACTAACACCCAGGATGCCACCCACACCAGTCCACTAACACCCAGGTACCTATTTCACTGATGGGTGAACCTGGACAGTAGGTGTCTTATGGAATTATGTCTCTAATGTTTTCCCGCCATACTGGAGGACATTCGTAAATAATTTAATAAATAATACTATAACTAACAGTACTACAAATAATAATTGATAATTATAATAATAATTGCTTTGTATAAAAAGGCTAATATTTAAATTATGAAAAAATAAGATTTAATATATTCTTTTTTTAATTAAAGTTGATGTCATTAATGGGAAGGATGACGTCACCTAGCCAAATTTTTTCGACCTTCTCGACAACCCCATCGACCCTTAGAGTCGATATTGACCACTTTATGGAATCATGTGCAAAGAATAAACGTTGATCTAAGTAACTTTGATAAGTTAGACACATGGGCAATAACCGGGGTATCTTTCACGAGGAATCGTTTGACCACACAGTGGCTTCATCAGTCCTTACAAAGGAGAATGGTGAAGAACAGGAGGAGTTTGAGGTAATCAGTCCCTCAGCCTTGAGTCGATGTGATCAGCCCATCAATCTTGAAAAGAATACAGCTTATATACCGTAGACAGGTGAGGTGCAGCAGTCGTAGGTGGTGTCACATCTGACAAATCCGAATGTGGAAGTAGGTCATGCAGATAAATGGCTCTGTGAACCATTTATCAACATTGCTGTCAGACACAGCAACATCCTGGGATCTTAATACAGGGAATTCTTCACTTGCCTGACCTTCAGTTATGATCTACTTCCAAGTTTGGTTTTGTCGATTGAACATTAAAATGGTATAAAATACCGACAGGTTGTTAGGTAAGACACATATGCAACAGTTAGGTATCTTTATTATGAAACGTTTCGCCTACACAGTAGACTTCTTCAGTCAAGTACAGAAAAGTTGATAGAAGCAGAAGATACTTGAAGACGATGTAATCAGTCCATCACCCTTAAAGTTTTGAGGTGGTCAGTCCCTCAGTCTGGAGAAGAGCATTGTTCCATAGTATAATATTGTTTCATACTATGGAACAATGCTCTTCTCCAGACTGAGGGACTGACCACCTCAAAACTTTAAGGGTGATGGACTGATTACATCGTCTTCAAGTATCTTCTGCTTCTATCAACTTTTCTGTACTTGGAAGTAGATCATAACTGAAGGTCAGGCAAGTGAAGAATTCCCTGTATTAAGATCCCAGGATGTTGCTGTGTCTGACAGCAATGTTGATAAATGGTTCACAGAGCCATTTATCTGCATGACCTACTTCCACATTCGGATTTGTCAGATGTGACACCACCTACGACTGCTGCACCTCACCTGTCTACGGTATATAAGCTGCTTCTCCGCACATATGCCGTATTCTATTCAAGATTTATAGACTGACCACATCGACTCAAGGCTGAGGGACTGATTACCTCAAACTCCTCCTGTTATTCACCACTCTCCTTTGTATGGACTGATGAAGCCACTGTGTGGCGAAACGTTTCCTCAATGAAGATACCCAAGAGTTGCACATGTGTCTAATTTATGAACGTGTCGGTTCTCTGAACCATTCATCTGCAATTTAAGTAACGTATCCTCATTACCTTAACAAATTCGTTAGTCTGTTAGGTTTCAATGCTATCTACTACACACAACAATTATCGTTGATCAAACTGCATTATCCACTGGAGAAACATCTGCTGTTACATGTTGAAAGCAGTTGGTCAATGTTTTGTAAATACGACCTAGTAGACTACGGCAGCAAATTTTTGGGTACCTTCGGGTAGCAGTGGTTTTTGATAAGGACCTGACTTGTATGGGCCAGTAGGCCTTCTGCAGTGCTCCTCCATTCGTATGCTCTTAGTACTGTCTTTCTGTTTAAGGTGAAATTTGTTTGTAAAACGAGTGTCTCAGTGCCTGTAATTACTTGTAAAACGAGTGTCTCAGTGCCTGTAATTACTTGTAAAACGAGTGTCTCAGTGCCTGTAATTACTTGTAAAACGAGTGTCTCAGTGCCTGTAATTACTTGTTTCGTAGCGAAGATGACAGATATCTTGAATATCCAGGATATTTTGGATATCCGAGTGACGAGGTATAATCCAGAGTCCATACCAGCTGGAAAGTACATGAAGTTGCTTGCTGGGTTTGAAAAAATTGCTGTTAGTACTGTATGTGACTAGAAGACTCAGTGTTAATGTTTGTGTGTGTTGTCAGCACGATGTTCCTCAAACATACGGGAAAGATGACCTGGATAAGAAAAAAACACTTAACCGTCATTCGTTCAATTATTGTTTTCCCAGAAGCTCACTGATGTCACAGTTCAGATGACTCTCTTAACTTTAACATCCCCAGCTCTACTTCAGAGTGCAGGCACTGTACTTCCCACCTCCACTCCTTCAGAGTGCAGGCACTGTGCTTCCCACCTCCACTCCTTCTGAGTGCAGACACTGTACTTCCCACCTCCACTCCTTCAGAGTGCAGGCACTGTACTTCCCACCTCCACTCCTTCAGAGTGCAGGCACTGTACTTCCCACCTCCACTCCTTCAGAGTGCAGGCACTGTACTTCCCACCTCCACTCCTTCAGAGTGCAGGCACTGTACTTCCCACCTCCACTCCTTCAGAGTGCAGGCACTGTACTTCCCACCTCCACTCCTTCAGAGTGCAGGCACTGTACTTCCCACCTCCACTCCTTCAGAGTGCAGGCACTGTACTTCCCACCTCCACTCCTTCAGAGTGCAGGCACTGTACTTCCCACCTCCACTCCTTCAGAGTGCAGGCACTGTACTTCCCACCTCCACTCCTTCAGAGTGCAGGCACTGTACTTCCCACCTCCACTCCTTCAGAGTGCAGGCACTGTACTTCCCACCTCCACTCCTTCAGAGTGCAGGCACTGTACTTCCCACCTCCACTCCTTCAGAGTGCAGACACTGTACTTCCCACCTCCACTCCTTCAGAGTGCAGGCACTGTACTTCCCACCTCCACTCCTTCAGAGTGCAGACACTGTACTTCCCACCTCCACTCCTTCAGAGTGCAGACACTGTACTTCCCACCTCCACTCCTTCAGAGTGCAGACACTGTACTTCCCACCACCACCACTCCTTCAGAGTGCAGGCACTGTACTTCCCACCTCCACTCCTTCAGAGTGCAGACACTGTACTTCCCACCTCCACTCCTTCAGAGTGCAGACACTGTACTTCCCACCTCCACTCCTTCAGAGTGCAGGCACTGTAATTCACACCTCCTCCACTCCTTCAGAGTGCAGACACTGTACTTCCCACCTCCACTCCTTCCGAGTGCAGGCACTGTCCACTCCTTCAGAGTGCCACTGTACTTCCCACCTCCACTCCTTCAGAGTGCAGACACTGTACTTCCCACCTCCACTCCTTCAGAGTGCAGACACTGTACTTCCCACCTCCACTCCTTCAGAGTGCAGACACTGTACTTCCCACCTCCACTCCTTCAGAGTGCAGGCACTGTACTTCCCACCTCCACTCCTTCAGAGTGCAGACACTGTACTTCCCACCTCCACTCCTTCAGAGTGCAGACACTGTACTTCCCACCTCCACTCCTTCAGAGTGCAGACACTGTACTTCCCACAGTGCTGTGGATTTTTCCCTCACTCTTCTATTTACTGTAGTGAAGACTTTCACCCCGTCCCTCTCTCTGTAACTACCAGTACGACCCTCTGTAACTACCAGTACGACCCTCTGTAACTACCAGTACGACCCTCTGTAACTACCAGTACGACCCTCTGTAACTACCAGTACGACCCTCTGTAACTACCAGTACGACCCTCTGTAACTACCAGCACGACCCTCTGTAACTACCAGTACGACCCTCTGTAACTACCAGCACGACCCTCTGTAACTACCAGTACGACCCTCTGTAACTACCATCACGACCCTCTGTAACTACCAATACGACCCTCTGTAACTACCAGCACGACCCTCTGTAACTACCAGCACGACCCTCTGTAACTACCAGCACGACCCTCTGTAACTACCAGCACGACCCTCTGTAGCTACCAGTACGATTCTCTGTAGCTACCAGCACGACCCTCTGTAACTACCAGCACGACCCTCTGTAGCTACCAGCACGACCCTCTGTAGCTACCAGCACGACCCTCTGTAACTACCAGCACGACCCTCTGTAGCTACCAGCACGACCCTTTGTAACTACCAGCACGACCCTCTGTAGATACCAGCACGACCCTCTGTAACTACCAGCCGACCCTCTGTCACTACCAGCACGACCCTCTGTAACTACCAGTACGACCCTCTGTAACTACTAGCACGACCCTCTGTAACTACCAGTACGACCCTCTGTAACTACCAGTACGACCCTCTCTCTGTAACTACCAGTACCACACTCTGTAACTACCAGCACCACCCCCCTAACTACCTGCACCACCCTCTGTAACTGCCAGTAGTACCCTCTGTAACTACCAGCACCACCCCCTACCTACCAGCACCACCCTCTGTAACTACCAGCACCACCCTCTGTAACTACCAGCACCACCCTCGCTCCCCAAACGTCTCCCCACCAGCATCTTTCCAACCATCACCCACCAGCATCCTTCCAACCGTCTCCCACCAGCATCCTTCCAACCGTCTCCCACCAGCATCCTTCCAAACGTCTCCCCATCAGCATCCCCCCCAACCATCTCCCACCAGCATCTTTCCAACCGTCTCCCACCAGCATCCTTCCAATCGTCTCCCACCAGCATTCTTCCAACCGTCTCCCACCAGCATCCTTCCAACCGTCTTCCACCAGTATCCTTCCAACCGTCTCTCACCAGCATCCCCCTAGCACACTGAGATTCTCAATTCACCTCAATAAGTAACATCTGCAAGCGTTTAATCCGTCTCATTCCGCACCAATTCCAAGTCAATGATTCCCGACCAATTCTCAGCCCATGATTCTGGCAGGAACGGCAGCGCTGAGTGACGCGGAAGGAGGCAGTGGAAGACGCACCTGTACGGGGATGTTCCTTCTGTCTCTCCGTCCATCGGATGTATTAGCAAGACTGATAAGAAACGAAGAATAATTGCGCAGAAGACGACTGAAGGAAATGAGTCGGACGGAGGCAGAAAGAAGATTAGAAAGGGAGAATCTTGAAGCAGGTTCTCTGAGGAGTGTTGCTTTAATTCTGGGAAAGAGGGGGTCCTGATCCTTTAAAGTTAAGGGATACTGATACTTTAAGGTAAAGAGAACTTGATCCTTTAAAGTAAAGGGATCTTGATTCTTTAGAATAAATTATCTTGTTGCTTATTGTGAAGAGTCTCCTGGCGGAAATAGGGAACGTCTCGCCATCTTGTATCAGACAATAACAAATGATGGCTGGTTCCATACATAACTGTGGTCAAGATTACCAGGTCTGTTGCCACTGTTAGTTCCTTCTCTGTGTTACCATGCTATGCTGGGACCTATCAGTACTTTATATCCATTCCAGCCCTAATAGTAAATAAGGAGACTGTTGTTGATATTGACTTTTAAAGTAATCCATATTAAGAGGCACGTTAAGTTCCCCCGTCTTCTAACATCATGTTTATTTATCTATCGTAATCTACCTTGTGAATAATTACTATCGTATTTGCTTTGTTTCGTAAGGTAGAGTCCAGGATCTTTCCTTAATTCATGGTATAATTTAACAAATCTTCGATGACAGTTGTGTAGCAGAGGTTTGAGACGAAGTAAATGCGATAGTAATTATGGGTAAGGTATACTATAGTGGAAAAAAGAACGTGACTCTTAAATACAGCTTTATATAGCCAACCAGGTCAGTGATGTCATCTGTCCTGTAAAGCGGATATCGGTCAAACCTAGTTACAGTAATTTTTTTTTAACCAGCAGGCCGTATCCCACCGAGGCAGGGTGACCTAAAAAGAAAAACGAAAGTTTTTCTTCATAAAATTAGTAATTTTGTACAGGAGAAGGGGTTACTAGCCCCTTGCTCCCGGCATTTTCGTCGCCTCTTACGACACGCATGGCTTACGGAGGAGGAATTCTTTTCCATTTCCGCATGGACCGAGTTACAGCATTTACCTTACGAAAATCTGCAGTATATACGTGGAGACGAAGATACAGGGTGAAGCCCACGGATTCTTAAGAAATACACATCAAGCTGCAATAATTTGTTAGAAGCCGGACACCCATGACGTGGATATTGATGAGCAGAAACAATATTATTCACATCAACACTTAAAATAACTAGAGTGCAAGTAGCTGAGGCAAATCTCTGAATATACACAGAAAGGTAACTGTTAATCTCATCTCTCGACTACTTTAATGCGAGGGTGACCAGATACCAGGCTATTTTGCGTCATGTCTTAGTATTATTTTGGGTCATGTCTTAGTATTAATCATATAAATGCCAGCTTCATGAGACGTGTCGGTTATGTCACCATTATCATGATCTATAAGCTTCATAACAGACTCACTTATGGGGCTGTTTGAAGAGGAATGAGATAGATTTAATAATGGAGTGTTAGAGTAAAAGTTCGTGGATGTAGGAGGGTGGGTGCGGGAGGGAAGAAGAGCGACTGGTGGAATGATGAAGTAAAGAGAGTAGTAAGCGAGAAAAAGTTAGCTCATGAGAGGTTTTTACAAAGTAGAAGTGATGTGAGGGAGGAGTATATGGAGAGTAGAAGACAGGTGAAGAGAGTGGTAAAAGAATGTAAAAGGAGAGAAAATGAGAGAATGGGTAAGATTCTGTCAGCAAATTTTGTTAAGAATAAGAAAATTATCCTTCGTTAGTTTATATGGTATAATGGTATACACTCACAGCTGCATCAATTAGGCGAATACACTTTGTAATTATATACATTCAACGTTGTCTTCATTCTAAAATGATTTCTAAATCAAAGCTGCAGCTAGCTCCCTTTTGTCAGTCTTACGTCAGCTGTGACCAGTTCACGAATCTGACTGAGTTTATTCCCGAGACTACGAACATGGGAGAGGAAGCTACACTTTTTTTCCTGTGTTGTAAACGATTTGGAAACCGACAAGTTGATTTGTTCAACGCTTGTTAAACCTGTAAACATTACCTACTTACACGAGTGGATACTTACACTGTGACTCTGCTCTTCTTGCTTCAACTCACCTGACTGCTGTATATAAGGCACTTCTCCGAGTACATGTTGCACTTTTTTCAAGAGTGGTGGACTGAACACATCGACTCCAGGCTGAGGGACTGATTACCTCCAACGCCTCCTCTTCTTCCACCGTTCTTCTCTGTATTACCTGGAGTTTACCTGGAGTTTACCTGGAGAGAGTTCCGGGGGTCAACGCCCCCGCGGCCCGGTCTGAGACCAGGCCTCCTGGTGGATCAGAGCCTGATCAACCAGGCTGTTGCTGCTGGCTGCACGCAAACCAACATACGAGCCACAGCCCGGCTGATCCGGAACTGACTTTAGGTGCTTGTCCAGTGCCAGCTTGAAGACTGCCAGGGGTCTGTTGGTAATCCCCCTTATGTGTGCTGGGAGGCAGTTGAACAGTCTCGGGCCCCTGACACTTATTGTATGGTCTCTTAACGTGCTAGTGACACCCCTGCTTTTCATTGGGGGGATGGTGCATCGTCTGCCAAGTCTTTTGCTTTCGTAGTGGGTGATTTTCGTGTGCAAGTTCGGTACTAGTCCCTCTAGGATTTTCCAGGTGTATATAATCATGTATCTCTCCCTCCTGCGTTCCAGGGAATACAGGTTTAGGAACCTCAAGCGCTCCCAATAATTGAGGTGTTTTATCTCCGTTATGCGCGCCGTGAAAGTTCTCTGTACATTTTCTAGGTCGGCAATTTCACCTGCCTTGAAAGGTGCTGTTAGTGTGCAGCAATATTCCAGCCTAGATAGAACAAGTGACCTGAAGAGTGTCATCATGGGCTTGGCCTCCCTAGTTTTGAAGGTTCTCATTATCCATCCAGCCACTGGCTGGCGAAACGTTTCCTCAATAAAGATACCTAAATGTTGCACATGTGTCCCGTTCTTCAACTTCTATCCCTGCTGGTGCAGCCGTCATTGAGACGAGCAATAACCCATCTGGCAGTACAGTCATACATAATCTCCAAGACAGTAACCAAGCCACTCTTACACATTCTTCCCGTCACAGTAAACAGCAAAACTGATACTCGTCCCATCTCATCACGTACATTCTTAATATATTCACCTGGTGGAAGTACTCGAGGGCATCTTGATCCTCGGGATGGTATGCAGAAGAGACCATAATGAAAATTCGTTGCTGAGAAAAGGCTTTTTGAAAGGTCTTTGAGGCGAAGTTCAATCCCTTGGTTGACTGTACTTCCCAGAGCAAGTTCTGTTTCCCAGAACTGATATTCCTTAGTACCAGGAGGCATAACCTTCCCCAAAAGTACAACTAAGTCAGGGGTATAATAACTTTCGTTTTCACATGCTGGCTCTTGCTTCGTGACGGAGTATACGCGAGCAGATGCAAGTGTGGTATCTTGCCTTGGAGCTCCGAGGGATGCCTCTTGCCTTGGAGCTCCGAGGGATACCTCTTGCCTTGGAGCTCCGAGGGATACCTCTTGCCTTGGAGCTCCGAGGGATACCTCTTGCCTTGGAGCTCCGAGGGATACCTCTTGCCTTGGAGCTCCGAGGGATACCTCTTGCAATCGTTCGGAGAGCAGGACACATAGTTGTTGGATTTCTTATAAAACAGGGGATCCAACCCGATCTCATAATCATTAATTGTGCTTCTCAGTATCTTTAATATTAATAATAATAATAATAATAATAATAATAATAATAATAATAATAATAATAATAATAATAATAATAATAATAATAATAATAATAATAATAATACCTTTATTTCTACAAGTACATGTGCAAGGTATACAGACCATAGCTGACATCAGTGACATACTACTATACAGAAACCTGCTTGTTATGCAGATTATTTCGGGAAATTAGGTCAGTTTGCACCAGGATGCGACCCACACCAGTCCACTAACACCCAGGATGCGACCCACACCAGTCCACTAACACCCAGGATTCGACCCACACCAGTCCACTAACACCCAGGATTCGACCCACACCAGTCCACTAACACCCAGGTACCCATCATACTGAAGTGTGACACACATCTATCTTATCACATCCACAAATGGAACACTGCTGCCGACGATAGAATAAGTCTGACGTGGGTTCTAAGACTGTTCTGGTCGACGTGTTTCCCGTGACTTCTAAACAGAATTAACCTACGTCAACGGAGTACATAGAAGAGGCTGCTGGGTCCCCTCCTGTTTGTTCTGCAACCTGAATCATTGCTGGCAAACATGACCCAGGTTATTACAGCAGCTACACGTAAGTTCTGAAGGAGCTGGTTCTGAAGTATTTCCTGTGGTTGTTTTCATGGCTTTACCTGGCCAGTCATCATCGTCAGATAACAGTCACATTAGCGCCACCTGCTAGGACCATTATACACCGTAACTAGCACGGCTAAGTCTTGCCTGTGGTTTCCGTGGTTGAAAGACCGACGCTGAATATTATATTATCTCATGGGGTATCGGTCACCTTACTAACCTCCTAGAGTGACATCTCATGGGGTATCAGTCACCTTACTAACCTCCCAGACTGACATCTCATGGGGTATCAGTCACCTTACTAGCCTCCCAGATTGACATCTCATGAGGTATCAGTCACCTTACTAACCTCCCAGACTGACATCTCATGGGGTATCAGTCACCTTACTAACCTCCCAGACTGACATCTCATGGGGCATTAGTCACCTTACTAACCTCCCAGACTGACATCTCATGGGGTATCAGTCACCTTACTAGCCTCCCAGACTGACATCTCATGAGGTATCAGTCACCTTACTAACCTCCCAGACTGACATCTCATGGGGTATCAGTCACCTTACTAACCTCCCAGACTGACATTTCGTGGGGTATCAGTCACCTTACTAGCCTCCCAGACTGACATCTCATGGGGTATCAGTCACCTTACTAACCTCCCAGACTGACATCTCATGGGGTATCAGTCACCTTACTAACCTCCCGGACTGACATCTCATGGGGTATCAGTCACCTTACTAACCTCCCAGACTGACATCTCATGGGGTATCAGTCACCTTACTAACCTCCCAGACTGACATCTCATGGGGTATCAGTCACCTTACTAACCTCCCAGATTGACATCTCATGAGGTATCAGTCACCTTACTAACCTTCCAGACTGACATCTCATGGGGTATCAGTCACCTTACTTATCTTCCAGACTGATATCTCATGGGGTATCAGTCACCTTACTAGCCTCCCAGATTGACATCTCATGAGGTATCAGTCACCTTACTAACCTTCCAGACTGACATCTCATGAGGTATCAGTCACCTTACTAACCTTCCAGACTGACATCTGATGGGGTATCAGCCACCTTACTAACCTTCTAGACTGACATCTCATGGGGTATCAGTCACCTTACTAGCCTCCCAGATTGACATCTCATGAGGTATCAGTCACCTTACTAACCTCCCAGACTGACATCTCGTGAGGTATCAGTCACCTTACTAACCTTCCAGACTGATATCTCATGGGGTATCAGTCACCTCACTAACCTCCCAGACTGACATCTCATGGGGTATCAGTCACCTTACTAGCCTCCCAGACTGACATCTCATGAGGTATCAGTCACTTTACTAACCTCCCAGACTGACATCTCATGGGGTATCAGTCACCTTACTAACCTCTCAGACTGACATCTCATGGGGTATCAGTCACCTTACTAACCTCCCAGAGTGACATCTCATGGGGTATCAGTCACCTTACTAACCTCCCAGACTGACATCTGATGGGGTATCAGTCACCTTACTAACCTCCCAGACTGACATCTCATGGGGTATCAGTCACCTTACTAACCTCCCAGACTGACATCTCATGGGGTATCAGTCACCTTACTAACCTCCCAGACTGACATCTCATGGGGCATCAGTCACCTTACTAACCTCCCAGACTGACATCTCATGGGGTATCAGTCACCTCACTAACCTCCCAGACTGACATCTCATGGGGTATCAGTCACCTTACTAGCCTCCCAGACTGACATCTCATGAGGTATCAGTCACTTTACTAACCTCCCAGACTGACATCTCATGGGGTATCAGTCACCTTACTAACCTCCCAGAGTGACATCTCATGGGGTATCAGTCACCTTACTAACCTCCCAGACTGACATCTCATGGGGTATCAGTCACCTTACTAACCTCCCAGACTGACATCTCATGGGGTATCAGTCACCTTACTAACCTCCCAGACTGACATCTCAGGGGGTATCAGTCACCTTACTAGCCTCCCAGACTGACATCTCATGGGGTATCAGTCACCTTACTAACCTCTCAGACTGACATCTCATGGGGTATCAGTCACCTTACTAACCTCCCAGAGTGACATCTCATGGGGTATCAGTCACCTTACTAACCTCCCAGACTGACATCTGATGGGGTATCAGTCACCTTACTAACCTCCCAGACTGACATCTCATGGGGTATCAGTCACCTTACTAACCTCCCAGACTGACATCTCAGGGGGTATCAGTCACCTTACTAGCCTCCCAGACTGACATCTCATGGGGTATCAGTCACCTTACTAACCTCCCAGACTGACATCTCATGGGGCATCAGTCACCTTACTAACCTCCCAGACTGACATCTCATGGGGTATCAGTCACCTTACTAACCTCCCAGACTGACATCTCATGGGGCATCAGTCACCTTACTAACCTTCCAGACTGACATTTCTGTAGCTCCTCTGTAGTGTTTGTACTCTTCAGGTCACGTGTTCTATCTAGGCTGGAATATTGCTGCACGCTAACACCACCTTTCAAGGCAGGTGAAATTGCTGACCTAGAAAATGTACAGAGAACCTTCACGGCGCGCATAACGGAGATAAAACGCCTCAATTACTGGGAGCGCTTGAGGTTCCTGAACCTGTATTCCCTGGAACGCAGGAGGGAGAGATACATGATTATATACACCTGGAAAATCCTAGAGGGACTAGTACCGAACTTGCACACGAAAATCACTCACTACGAAAGCAAAAGACTTGGCAGACGATGCAACATCCCCCCAATGAAAAGCAGGGGTGTCACTAGCACGTTAAGAGACCATACAATAAGTGTCAGGGGCCCGAGACTGTTCAACTGCCTCCCAGCACACATAAGGGGGATTACCAACAGACCCCTGGCAGTCTTCAAGCTGGCACTGGACAAGCACCTAAAGTCAGTTCCTGATCAGCCGGGCTGTGGCTCGTACGTTGGTTTCCGTGCAGCCAGCAGTAACAGCCTGGTTGATCAGGCTCTGATCCACCAGGAGGCCTGGTCACAGACCGGGCCACGGGGGCGTTGACCCCCGGAACTCTCTCCAGGTAAACTCCAGGTAGTGACTGTCCTCTCTCAGTGATGTTTTGGCTAAGTCAAAGCAGCTTCCATGTCTTCCAAAAAATAAAAAATAAAAAAATCTCAGAAAGTAGTTCTTGCTAAACTTAATAAGGACGAAAACTGCTGCAATTTCCCTTTTGAATCTCATCTGTCATTCTTCGTTCGTATCATTCACTCGCCTGTTCACATTCACGTATCATCCACCACCGTCATTCATTCCCTTTCATGTCAGAGTTGGTCTCACTGCCACTGTTTGTTAGTAAACACCCGCTGGTCAGCTGGCAGTGCTGGCTGTTCTTTGACCAACAGCTGCACATCCAGCAGGGGGTCGAATTGCAGTTGAATTGACTCTTGTGTTGCCTCTGCTAGGCGGAGTTGACTGATTTTACCAGAACTTCGTCTGTCTACCACCGGTGTCTTGCTCGGTTTCCATAGCGAACCCAAGTTAAACCAGAGTGTTTGTCTTCGTAAATTACCCCGAGGGAGACTCAGCCTCCTCACCTGCTAGAGTTAAACCACCTGAGTTCGTTCCTCTTCCTTGTAGGTTTAACTTTTGCTAAATTCTAAAATAAACGATCGTTCAACACTTGTACTTTGATTCCAGAATTTTTGGCTCTTATAATTAATAGCTGTCTTGCATCCACAGGTTCGGTTATGTTATTATATCTTATGGGCACAAAATATTCCTCTAGATTCTCATCCTGCTAGTTTCTCTAGTTTGACGTGCTGCTAGTTGTTCTAGTTTAACATGCTGCTAGTTGTTCTAGTTTAACATGCTGCTAGTTGTTCTAGTTTAACATGCTGCTAGTTGTTCTAGTTTAACATGCTGCTAGTTGTTCTAGTTTAACATGCTGCTAGTTGTTCTAGTTTAACATGCTGCTAGTTGTTCTAGTTTAACATGTTGCTGGATGTTCTAGTTTAACATGCTGCTAGTTGTTCTAGTTTAACATGCTGCTAGTTGTTCTAGTTTAACATGCTGCTAGTTGTTCTAGTTTAACATGCTGCTAGTTTCTCTAGTTTAACATGCTGCTAGTTGTCCTAGTTTAACATGCTGCTAGTTACTCTAGTTTAACATGTTGCTAGTTGTTCTAGTTTAACATGCTGCTAGTTGTTCTAGTTTAACATGCTGCTAGTTTCTCTAGTTAAACATGCTGCTGGTTGTTCTAGTTTAACATGCTGCTAGATGTTCTAGTTTAACATGCTGTTAGTTGTTCTAGTTTAACATGCTGCTAGTTGTTCTAGTTTAACATGCTGCTAGTTGTTCTAGTTTAACATGCTGCTAGTTGTTCTAGTTTAACATGCTGCTAGTTGTTCTAGTTTAACATGCTGCTAGTTGTTCTAGTTTAATATGCTGCTAGTTGTTCTAGTTTAACATGCTGCTAGTTGTTCTAGTTTAACATGCTGCTAGTTGTTCTAGTTTAACATGCTGCTAGTTGTTCTAGTTTAACATGCTGCTAGTTGTTCTAGTTTAACATGCTGCTAGTTGTTCTAGTTTAACATGCTGCTAGTTGCTCTAGTTTAACATGCTGCTAGTTGTTCTAGTTTAACATGCTGCTAGTTTCTCTAGTTTAACATGCTGCTAGTTGTTCTAGTTTAACATGCTGCTAGTTGTTCTAGTTTAACATGCTGCTAGTTTCTCTAGTTTAACATGCTGCTAGTTGTTCTAGTTTAACATGCTGCTAGTTGTTCTAGTTTAACATGCTGCTAGTTGTTCTAGTTTAACATGCTGCTAGTTGTTCTAGTTTAACATGCTGCTAGTTTCTCTAGTTAAACATGCTGCTGGTTGTTCTAGTTTAACATGCTGCTAGTTGTTCAAGTTTAACATGCTGCTAGTTGTTCTAGTTTAACATGCTGCTAGTTTCTCTAGTTAAACATGCTGCTGGTTGTTCAAGTTTAACATGTTGCTAGTTGTTCAAGTTTAACATGCTGCTAGTTGTTCTAGTTTAACATGCTGCTAGTTGTTCTAGTTTAACATGCTGCTAGTTGTTCTAGTTTAACATGATGCTAGTTGTTCTAGTTTAACATGCTGCTAGTTGTTCTAGTTTAACATGCTGCTAGTTGTTCTAGTTTAACATGCTGCTAGATGTTCTAGTTTAACATGCTGCTAGTTTCTCTAGTTAAACATGCTGCTAGTTGTTCTAGTTTAACATGCTGCTAGATGTTCTAGTTTAACATGCTGCTAGTTTCTCTAGTTAAACATGCTGCTAGTTGTTCTAGTTTAACATGCTGCTAGTTGTTCTAGTTTAACATGCTGCTAGTTTCTCTAGTTAAACATGCTGCTGGTTGTTCTAGTTTAACATGCTGCTAGTTGTTCTAGTTTAACATGCTGCTAGATGTTCTAGTTTAACATGCTGCTAGTTTCTCTAGTTAAACATGCTGCTGGTTGTTCTAGTTTAACATGCTGCTAGTTGTTCTAGTTTAACATTTTGCTAGTTTCTCTAGTTAAACATGCTGCTAGTTGTTCTAGTTTAACATGCTGCTAGTTGTTCTAGTTTAACATGCTGCTAGTTTCTCTAGTTAAACATGCAGCTGGTTGTTCTAGTTTAACATGCTGCTAGTTGTTCTAGTTTAACATGCTGCTAGTTGTTCTAGTTTAACATGCTGCTAGTTGTTCTAGTTTAACATGCTGCTAGTTGTTCTAGTTTAACATGCTGCTAGTTGTTCTAGTTTAACATCCTGCTAGTTGCTCTAGTTTAACATGCTGCTAGTTGTTCTAGTTTAACATGCTGCTAGTTTCTCTAGTTAAACATGCTGCTGGTTGTTCTAGTTTAACATGCTGCTAGTTGTTCTAGTTTAACATGCTGCTAGTTTCTCTAGTTAAACATGCTGCTGGTTGTTCTAGTTTAACATGCTGCTAGTTGTTCTAGTTTAACATGCTGCTAGTTGTTCTAGTTTAACATGCTGCTAGTTTCTCTAGTTAAACATGCTGCTGGTTGTTCTAGTTTAACATGCTGCTAGTTGTTCTAGTTTAACATGCTGCTAGTTGTTCTAGTTTAACATGCTGCTAGTTTCTCTAGTTAAACATGCTGCTGGTTGTTCTAGTTTAACATCCTGCTAGTTGCTCTAGTTTAACATGCTGCTAGTTGTTCTAGTTTAACATGCTGCTGGATGAACAATAGATTAATGGATGAACAATAGATTTAAACATTTCATTGGTCAAAAGAGAGGCATATATAGGCGTATCAAAAGAGGGGATGGGCATGTTAAGAAATCAATATATTCAATTAAAGAGAGAAATAAAGAAAGGAATAAGAAAAGCAAAAAGGAATTATGAGGCTAAGGTCGCAAGGGATTCAAAGACTAACCCAAAAGGGTTCTTTCAGGTATACAGAAGTAAGATTAGGTACAAGACTGGCCAACTTACGAGTAACTCTGGTCAGGTCACTGACAGTGATAAGGATATGTGTGAAATTCTCAATACCTACTTCCTCTCAGTTTTCACCCAGGAAAATACTAGCGATATTCCTGAAATAATAGATTATGTAGAACAGGATAATAAACTATGTACGATTGCGGTAACTAGTGACATGGTCCTCAGACAAATAGAGAAACTAATACCTAACAAATCCCCAGGTCCTGATGAACTGTTTGCAAGGGTGTTAAAGGAATGTAAAGAGGAACTTAGCATACCTTTGGCTAATCTTTTTAATATATCACTACAAACTGGCATAGTGCCTGATAAGTGGAAAATGGCAAATGTAATACCTATTTACAAGGCAGGTGACAGGTCCTTAGCTTCGAACGTACCTCCATAGAGGGAAAATTTATGGAATCAATAATTGCCGAAGCAATTCGTAGCCATCTTGACAGGCACAGATTGATTAATGAATCTCAACACGGTTTTACAAAGGGGCGTTCCTGTCTTACGAATTTACTAACTTTTTTCACTAAGGTGTTTGAGGAGGTAGATCATGGCAATGAATATGATATTGTGTATATGGACTTCAGTAAGGCTTTCGATAGAGTTCCACACCAGAGGCTATTGAGGAAACTTAAGGCACACGGAATAGGAGAAGAAATTTTTCCTGAGTAGAGGCATGGCTGACAAATAGGCAGCAGAGAGTTTGCATAAATGGGGAGAAATCAGAATGGGGACACGTCACAAACGGTGTTCCACAGGAGTCAGTGTTCGGCCAGTTGTTGTTCACAATCTACATAAACGACATAGATGAGGGAATAAATAGCGACATAAGCAAATTTGGTGATGACACCAAAATAGGCCGTCCAATTCA
Organism: Cherax quadricarinatus; assembly: GCF_038502225.1. Lineage (NCBI taxonomy): Eukaryota > Metazoa > Arthropoda > Malacostraca > Decapoda > Parastacidae > Cherax > Cherax quadricarinatus. Next base: position 29,605,596 of record NC_091334.1, read on the forward strand.
TTCTAATGGGGCCACTAGAGCACCCCAGGATGATTTGAATAGACTGTGCATTGCAATGGTCGGAGAAGTGGCAGATGCAGTTTAATATTGACAAATGTAAAGTTCTAAATGTTGGACAGTTAAATAACCATGCCACATATAAACTAAATAATGTAGATCTTAATATTACTGATTGCGAAAAGGATTTAGGAGTTCTGGTTAGCAGTAATCTAAAACCAAGACAACAGTGCATTAGTGTTCGCAATAAACCTAACAGAATTCTTGGTTTAATATCAAGAAGTATAAATAATAGAAGTCCTCAGGTTGTTCTTCAACACTGGTTACTACCTTCCAGTGTTCCACACAACACTCTACTTACTACCTTCCAGTGTTCCACACAGCACTCTGGTTACTACCTTCCAGTGTTCCACACAGTACTCTGGTTACTACCTTCCAGTGTTTCACACAACACTCTACTTACTACCTTCCAGTGCTCCACACAACACTCCGGTTACTACCTTCCAGTGTTCCACACAGTACTCTGGTTACTACCTTCCAGTGTTTCACACAACACTCTACTTACTACCTTCCAGTGCTCCACACAACACTCCGGTTACTACCTTCCAGTGTTCCACACAGTACTCTGGTTGCTACCTTCCAGTGTTTCACACAACACTCCGGTTACTACCTTCCAGTGTTTCACACAACACTATACTTACTACCTTCCAGTGCTCCACACAACACTCCGGTTACTACCTTCCAGTGTTCCACACAGCACTCTGGTTACTACCTTCCAGTGTTCCACACAACAATCTATTACTACCTTCCAGTGCTCCACACAACACTCCGGTTACTACCTTCCAGTGTTTCACACAACAATCTATTACTACCTTCCAGTGCTCCACACAACACTCCGGTTACTACCTTCCAGTGTTCCACACAATACTCTACTTACTACCTTCCAGTGTTTCACACAACACTCTACTTACTACCTTCCAGTGTTCCACACAACACTCTGGTTACTACCTTCCAGTGTTCCACATAACACTCTGGTTACTGCCTTCCAGTGTTCCACACAACACTCTGGTTACCACCTTCCAGTGTTCCACACAACACTCTGGTTACTACCTTCAAGTATTCCACACAACACTCTGGTTACTACCTTCCCGTATTCCACACAACACTCTGGTTACTACCTTCCAGTGTTCCACACTACACTCTGGTTACTACCTTCCAATGTTCCACGCAACCCTCTGGTTACTACCTTCCAGTGTTCCACGCAACACTCTGTTACTACCTTCCAGCGTTCCACACAACATTCTCGTTACTACTATCCAGTGTTACATGCAACACTCTGGTTACTGACTTCCAGTGTTCCACGCAACACTCTGGTTACTGACTTCCAGTGTTCCACGCAACACTCTGTTACTACCTTCCAGTGTTCCACACAACACTCTGGTTACTACCTTTCAGTGTTCCACACAACACTCTCGTTACTACCATCAAGTGTTACATGCAACACTCTGGTTACTGACTTCCAGTGTTCCACGCAACACTCTGGTTACTACCTTCCAGTGTTCCACACAACACTCTGGTTACTGCCTTCCAGTGTTCCACACAACACTCTGGTTACTGACTTCCAGTGTTCCACGCAACACTCTGGTTACTACCTTCCAGTGTTCCACACAACACTCTGGTTACTGCCTTCCAGTGTTCCACACAACACTCTGGTTACTGACTTCCAGTGTTCCATACAACACTCTGGTTACTACCTTCCATTTTTGCACACAGCACTCTGGTTACTACCTTCCAGTGTTCCACACAGCACTCTGGTTACTACCTTCCAGTGTTCCACACAACACTCTGGTTACTACCTTCCAGTGTTCCACACAACACTCTGGTTACTACCTTCCAGGGTTCCACACAACACTCTGGTTACTACCTTCCAGTGTTCCACACAACACTCTGGTTACTACCTTCCAGGGTTCCACACAGCACTCTGGTTACTACCTTCCAGTGTTCCACACACCACTCTGGTTGCTACCTTCCAGTGTTCCACACAGCACTCTGGTTACTACCTTCCAGTGTTCCACACAGCACTCTGGTTACTACCTTCCAGTGTTCCACACAGCACTCTGGTTACTACCTTCCAGTGTTCCACACAGCACTCTGGTTACTACTTTCCAGTGTTCCACACAACACTCTGGTTACTACCTTCCAGTGTTCCACACAACACTCTGGTTACTACCTTCCAGTGTTCCACACAACACTCTGGTTACTACCTTCCAGTGTTCCACACAACACTCTGCTTACTACCTTCCAGTGTTCCACACAGCACTCTGGTTACTACCTTCCAGTGTTCCACACAACACTCTGGTTACTACCTTCAAGTGTTCCACACAACACTCTGGTTACTACCTTCCAGTGTTCCACACAACACTCTGGTTACTACCTTCCAGTGTTCCACACAGCACTCTGGTTACTACCTTCCAGTGTTCCACACAACACTCTGGTTACTTCCTTCAAGTGTTCCACACAACACTCTGGTTACTACCTTCCAGTGTTCCACACAGCACTCTGGTTACTACCTTCAAGTGTTCCACACAACACTCTGGTTACTACCTTCCAGTGTTCCACACAGCACTCTGGTTACTACTTTCCAGTGTTCCACACAACACTCCGGTTACTACCTTCCAGTGTTCCACACAACACTCTGGTTACACTCTATTTCAAGGCTCCGAGAACACTTTTGTTGACAAATAAATATATTCGACAGTGGGAGACTTAATTAATTATAACCTTAATGTTTTAAGGGGTGGAGGGGTAACCAGAGGAAGGCTTCCGTCAGATGACCAGAAGCTCCAATTGAGGGTCTTCGATAAATTATTTGGATCAGTGTCAGGAAATATTTGTCCTGTTGCCTGATTTAACTAACCTAACCTAACCTAACCTAACCTAACCTAACCTAACCTAACCTGACTTACCTGACCTAACCTAACCTAACCTAACCTAACCTAACCTAACCTAGCCTAACCCAACCTAACCTAACCTAACCTAACCTGACTTACCTGACCTAACCAAACCTAACCTAACCTAACCTAACCTGACTTACCTGACCTAACCTAACCTAACCTAACCTAACCTAACCTAACCTAACCTAACCTAACCTAACCGAACCTAACCTAACCTAACCTAACCTAACCTAACCTAACCTAACCTGACTTACCTGACCTAACCTAGCCTAACCTAACCTAACCTAACCGAACCTAACCTAACCTAACCTAACCTAACCTAACCCAACCTAACCTAACCTAACCTAACCTGACTTACCTGACCTAACCTAACCTAACCTAACCTAACCTAACCTAACCTAGCTTAACCTAACCGAACCTAACCTAACCTAACCTAACCTAACCTAACCTAACATAGCCTAACTTAACCTAACCTAACCTAACCTAGCCTAGCCTAACCTAACCTAACATAGCCTAACCTAACCTAGCCTAACCTAACCTGACTAACCTAACCTACCCTAACCTAGCCTAACCTAACCTAACATAGCCTAACCTAGCCTAACCTAACCTAACCTAACATAGCCTAACCTAACCTAACCTAACATAGCCTAACCTAACCTAACCTAACCTAACCTAACCTAACCTAACCTAACGTACCCTAACCTAACCTAACCTAACCTCACCCAACCTAATCTAGCCTAACCTAACCTAACCTGACTTACCTAACCTAACCTAACATAACCTAACCTAACCTAACCTAGCCTAACCTAACCTAACCTAACCTAGCCTAACCTAACCTAGCCTAACCTAACCTAATCTGACTTACCTAACCTAACCTAGCCTAACCTAACCTAACCTAACCTAGCCTAACCTAACCTAACCTAACCTAACCTAACCTAACCTAACCTAACCTAACCTAACCTAACCTAACCTAACCTAACCTAACCTAACCTAACCTAACCTAACCTAACCTAACCTAGCCTAACCTAACCTAACCTAACCTAACCTACCCTAACCTAACTTAACCTAACCTAACCTAGCCTAACCTAACCTAACCTAACCTAACCTACCCTAACCTAACCTAACCTAACCTAGCCTATCCTAACCCAGCCTAACCTAACCTAACCTAACCTAACCTAACTTAACCTAGCCTATCCTAATCTAGCCTAACCTAACCTAACCTAGCCTATCCTAACCTAACCTAACCTAACTTAACCTAATCTAACCTAGCCTATCCTAACCTAACCTAACCTAACCTAGCCTAACCTAACCTAACCTAACCTAACCTATCCTAAACTAGCCTAACCTAACCTAACCTAACCTAACCTAACCTAACCTAACCTAACCTAACCTAACCTAACCTAGCCTATCCTAACCTAACCTAACCTAACCTAGCCTAACTTAACCTAACCTAACCTAACCTACTCTAACCTAACCTAACCTAACCTAACCTAACCTAACCTAACCTAACTTAACCTAGCCTATCCTAATCTAGCCTAACCTAACCTAACCTAACCTAACCTAGCCCATCCTAACCTAACCTAGCCTAACCTAACCTAATCTAGCCTAACCTAACCTAACCTAGGCTTACCTAACCTAACCTAACCTAACCTAACCTAACCTAACCTAACCTAACCTAACCGAACCTAACCTAACATAGCTTAACCTAACCTAACCTAACCTAACATAACATAACCTAACCTAACCTAACCTAACCTAACCTAACCTAACATAGCCTAGGCTAACCTAACTTAACCTAACCTAACCTAAGCCTAGCCTAACCTAACCTAACCTACACTACCCTAACCTAACCTAACCTAGCCTAACCAAGCCTAACCTAACCTAACCTAACATAACCTAACCTAACCTGACCTAACCTAGCCTAACCTAGCCTAACCTAACCTAACATAGCCTAACCTAACATAACATAACCTAACCTAACCTAACCTAACCTAGCCTATCCTAACCTACCTAACCTAACCTAACCTAACCTAACCTAACTTAACCTAACTTAACCTAACCTAACCTAAACTAGCCTATCCTAACCTAACCTAACCTAACCTAACCTAGCCTAACCTAACCTAACCTAGCCTAACCTAACCTATCCTAACATAACCTAACCTAGCCTAACCTAACCTAACCTAGCCTAACCTAACCTAACCTAACCTAACCTAGCCTAACCTAACCTAACCTAGCCTAGCCTAACCTAACCTATCCTAACATAACCTAACCTAGCCTAACCTAACCTAACCTAGCCTAACCTAACCTAACCAAACCTAACCTAACCTAACCTAACCTAACCGAACCTAACCTAACCTAACCTAACCTAAACTAGCCTATCCTAACCTAACCTAACCTAACCTAACCTAACCTAACCTAACCTAACTTATCCTAACCTAGCCTAACCTAACCTAACCAATTCTAGCATAACCTAACCTAGCCTAACCTAACCTAACCTAGCCTAACCTAACCTAACCTAACCTAACCTAACCTAACCTAACCTAACCTAACCGAACCTAACCTAACCTAACCTAACCTAACCTAACCAAACCTAACCTAACCTAACCTAACCTAACCTAACCTAACCTAACCTAACCTAACCTAACCTAACCTAACCTAACCTAACCTAACCTAACCTAACCTAACCTAACGTAACCTAACGTAACCTAACGTAACCTAACCTAACCTAACCTAACGTAACATAACCTAACCTAACCTAACCTAACCTAACCTAACCTAACCTAACATAACCTAACCTAACCTAACCTAACATAACCTAACCTAACCTAACCTAACATAACCTAACGTAACCTAACCTAACCTAACCTAACCTAACATAACCTAACCTAACCTAACCTAACCTAACCTAACATAACCTAACCTAACGTAACCTAACGTAACCTAACCTAACCTAACCTAACCTAACCTAACCTAACCTAACCTAACCTAGCCTAACCTAACCTAACCTAACCTAACCTAGCCTAACCTAGCCTAACCTAACCTAACCTAACCTAACCTAACCTAACCTAACCTAACCTAGCCTAACCTAACCTAACCTAACCTAACCTAACCTAACCTAACCTAACATAACCTAACCTAACGTAATCTAACGTAACCTAACCTAACCTAGCCTAACCTAACCTAACCTAACTTAACCTAACCTAACCTAACCTAGCCTAACCTAACCTAACCTAACTTAACCTAACCTAACCTAACATAACCTAACCTAACCTAACCTAACCTAACTTAACCTAACCTAACCTAACCTAACCTAACCTAACCTAACCTAACCTAACTTAACCTAACCTAACCTAACCTAACCTAACCTAACTTAACCTAACCTAACCTAACCTAACCTAACCTAACCTAACCTAACCTAACCTAACCTAACCTAACTTAACCTAACCTAACCTAACCTAACCTAACCTAACCTAACTTAACCTAACCTAACCTAACCTAACCTAACCTAACTTAACCTAACCTAACCTAGCCTAACCTAACCTAACCTAACCTAACCTAACCTAACCTAACTTAACCTAACCTAACCTAACCTAACCTAACTTATCCTAACCTAACCTAACCTAACCTACCTAACCTAACCTAACCTAACCTAACCTAACCTAACCTAACCTAACCTAACCTAACCTAAACTAGCCTATCCTAACCTAACCTAACCTAACCTAACCTAGCCTAACCTAACCTAACCTAGCCTAACCTAACCTAACCTATCCTAACATAACCTAACCTAGCCTAACCTAACCTAACCTAGCCTAACCTAACCTAACCTAACCTAACCTAGCCTAACCTAACCTAACCTAGCCTAGCCTAACCTAACCTATCCTAACATAACCTAACCTAGCCTAACCTAACCTAACCTAGCCTAACCTAACCTAACCAAACCTAACCTAACCTAACCTAACCTAACCGAACCTAACCTAACCTAACCTAACCTAAACTAGCCTATCCTAACCTAACCTAACCTAACCTAACCTAACCTAGCCTAACCTAACCTAACCTAGCCTAAGCTAACCTAACCAATTCTAGCATAACCTAACCTAGCCTAACCTAACCTAACCTAGCCTAACCTAACCTAACCAAACCTAACCTAACCTAACCTAACCTAACCTAACCGAACCTAACCTAACCTAACCTAACCTAACCTAACCAAACCTAACCTAACCTAACCTAACCTAACCTAACCTAACCTAACCTAGCCTAACCTAACCTAACCTAACCTAACCTAACCTAACCTAACCTAACCTAACGTAACCTAACGTAACCTAACGTAACCTAACCTAACCTAACCTAACGTAACATAACCTAACCTAACCTAACCTAACCTAACCTAACCTAACATAACCTAACCTAACCTAACCTAACCTAACATAACCTAACCTAACCTAACCTAACATAACCTAACGTAACCTAACCTAACCTAACCTAACCTAACATAACCTAACCTAACCTAACCTAACCTAACCTAACCTAACATAACCTAACCTAACGTAACCTAACGTAACCTAACCTAACCTAACCTAACCTAACCTAACCTAACCTAGCCTAACCTAACCTAACCTAACCTAACCTAGCCTAACCTAGCCTAACCTAACCTAACCTAACCTAACCTAACCTAACCTAACCTAACCTAGCCTAACCTAACCTAACCTAACCTAACCTAACCTAACCTAACCTGACCTAACATAACCTAACCTAACGTAATCTAACGTAACCTAACCTAACCTAGCCTAACCTAACCTAACCTAACTTAACCTAACCTAACCTAACCTAACCTAACCTAACCTAACCTAACTTAACCTAACCTAACCTAACATAACCTAACCTAACCTAACCTAACCTAACTTAACCTAACCTAACCTAACCTAACCTAACCTAACCTAACCTAACCTAACTTAACCTAACCTAACCTAACCTAACCTAACCTAACTTAACCTAACCTAACCTAACCTAACCTAACCTAACCTAACCTAACCTAACCTAACTTAACCTAACCTAACCTAACCTAACCTAACCTAACCTAACTTAACCTAACCTAACCTAACCTAACCTAACCTAACTTAACCTAACCTAACCTAGCCTAACCTAACCTAACCTAACCTAACCTAACCTAACCTAACTTAACCTAACCTAACCTAACCTAACCTAACTTAACCTAACCTAACCTAACCTAACCTAACCTAACTTAACCTAACCTAACCTAACCTAACCTAACCTAACTTAACCTAACCTAACCTAACCTAACCTAACCTAACCTAACCTAACCTAACCTAACCTAACCTACCTCAGTTAACTAGGATTACCTCTAACATCACTCAAAATATCTGTAATAATTCCATCTCAACTCATCCATTTTGATAATTATTATTAAAGAAAACGGAATTATAAATCAAATTAGTTGAATTAGCAAATCTGACAATAAAGTTAAAACTTGTGATTTTGGCTTCAATAGCAACGCTCTTCTTGCCGAATAAGGCAAGGAAAAATTTGTGTATGCAATAATTTCGCAAAAATCATTCTGAACTTAACGAAAAAAATATATTTCAGTGTGTTTGTTTTTTATTTGATTATTGTAAACTTATCTAAAATATATTTAGTTGAATTAGGCTAAATTAAATTGTTCTTGTTATAATAAGGTTAGGTAAGTTTCCTAAGATTCTTTTGGTACAAAATTATTAATATTTACATTAACATAAATTGAAAATATATATATTTAAACGTATAAGAGAAATTTTTAGAAAAGTCGTTGTTTTAAATGATTTTTAATAATTGAAAATTTTTACCTGTTCCGCACGACATGTATATATATATATATATATATATATATATATATATATATATATATATATATATATATATATATATATATATATATATATATATATATGTCGTGCCGAATATGTAAAACTGGTCAATTAGCAAGAATTCATTTAAAATTAAGTTCTTTCTAAAAATTTCTCTTATATTTTTAAAGATATATTTTTTTCATTTATGTTAATGTGAAAATTTATAATTTTGCACCAAAAGAATCTTAGAAAACTTACCTAACCTTATTATAACAAGAATAATTTATTTTAGCCTAACCCAACTAAATATATTTTAGATTTGTTTACAATAATTTAATACTAAACAAACACAGTGAAATATATTTTTTTCGTTAGGTTCAGAATGATTTTGGCGAAATTATTGCATACACAAATTTTCACTTGTCCTATATGGCAAGATGAACGTTGCTATTTAAGCCAAGATCGCAAGTTCTGCCTATTCGGCACGACATATATATATATATATATATATATAGGTAGTAGGTTGGTAGACAGCAACCACCCAGGGAAGTACTACCGTCCTGCCAGATGACTGTGAAACAAAAACCTGTAACTGTTTTGCATGATGGTAGGATTGCTGGTTTCTTTTTCTGTCTCATAAACACGCTAAGATAACAGGGATATCTTGCTACTCCTACTTACACGTTGGTCACACTTCACAGACACGCACATGCATATATATATATACATACATCTAGGTTTTTCTCCTTTTTCTAAATAGCTCTTGTTCTTTTTTATTTCTTCTATTGTCCATGGGGAAGTGGAAAAGAATCTTTCCTCCGTAAGCCATGCGTGTCGTATGAGGCGACTAAAATGCCGGGAGCAATGGGCTAGTAACCCCTTCTCCTGTATACAATTACTAAAAAAGAGAAGAAGAAAAACTTTATAAAACTGGGTTGCTTAAATGTGCGTGGATGTAGTGCGGATGACAAGAAACAGATGATTGCTGATGTTATGAATGAAAAGAAGTTGGATGTCCTGGCCCTAAGCGAAACAAAGCTGAAGGGGGTAGGAGAGTTTCAGTGGGGGGAAATAAATGGGATTAAATCTGGAGTATCTGAGAGAGTTAGAGCAAAGGAAGGGGTAGCAGTAATGTTAAATGATCAGTTATGGAAGGAGAAAAGAGAATATGAATGTGTAAATTCAAGAATTATGTGGATTAAAGTAAAGGTTGGATGCGAGAAGTGGGTCATAATAAGCGTGTATGCACCTGGAGAAGAGAGGAATGCAGAGGAGAGAGAGAGATTTTGGGAGATGTTAAGTGAATGTATAGGAGCCTTTGAACCAAGTGAGAGAGTAATTGTGGTAGGGGACTTGAATGCTAAAGTAGGAGAAACTTTTAGAGAGGGTGTGGTAGGTAAGTTTGGGGTGCCAGGTGTAAATGATAATGGGAGCCCTTTGATTGAACTTTGTATAGAAAGGGGTTTAGTTATAGGTAATACATATTTTAAGAAAAAGAGGATAAATAAGTATACACGATATGATGTAGGGCGAAATGACAGTAGTTTGTTGGATTATGTATTGGTAGATAAAAGACTGTTGAGTAGACTTCAGGATGTACATGTTTATAGAGGGGCCACAGATATATCAGATCACTTTCTAGTTGTAGCTACACTGAGAGTAAAAGGTAGATGGGATACAAGGAGAATAGAAGCATCAGGGAAGAGAGAGGTGAAGGTTTATAAACTAAAAGAGGAGGCAGTTAGGGTAAGATATAAACAGCTATTGGAGGATAGATGGGCTAATGAGAGCATAGGCAATGGGGTCGAAGAGGTATGGGGTAGGTTTAAAAATGTAGTGTTAGAGTGTTCAGCAGAAGTTTGTGGTTACAGGAAAGTGGGTGCAGGAGGGAAGAGGAGCGATTGGTGGAATGATGATGTAAAGAGAGTAGTAAGGGAGAAAAAGTTAGCATATGAGAAGTTTTTACAAAGTAGAAGTGATGCAAGGAGGGAAGAGTATATGGAGAAAAAGAGAGAAGTTAAGAGAGTGGTGAAGCAATGTAAAAAGAGAGCAAATGAGAGAGTGGGTGAGATGGTATCAACAAATTTTGTTGAAAATAAGAAAAAGTTTTGGAGTGAGATTAACAAGTTAAGAAAGCCTAGAGAGCAAATGGATTTGTCAGTTAAAAATAGGAGAGGAGAGTTATTAAATGGAGAGTTAGAGGTATTGGGAAGATGGAAGGAATATTTTGAGGAATTGTTAAATGTTGATGAAGATAGGGAAGCTGTGATTTCGTGTATAGGGCAAGGAGGAATAACATCTTGTAGGAGTGAGGAAGAGCCAGTTGTGAGTGTGGGGGAAGTTCGTGAGGCAGTAGGTAAAATGAAAGGGGGTAAGGCAGCCGGGATTGATGGGATAAAGATAGAAATGTTAAAAGCAGGTGGGGATATAGTTTTGGAGTGGTTGGTGCAATTATTTAATAAATGTATGGAAGAGGGTAAGGTACCTAGGGATTGGCAGAGAGCATGCATAGTTCCTTTGTATAAAGGCAAAGGGGATAAAAGAGAGTGCAAAAATTATAGGGGGATAAGTCTGTTGAGTGTACCTGGTAAAGTGTATGGTAGAGTTATAATTGAAAGAATTAAGAGTAAGACGGAGAATAGGATAGCAGATGAACAAGGAGGCTTTAGGAAAGGTAGGGGGTGTGTGGACCAGGTGTTTACAGTGAAACATATAAGTGAACAGTATTTAGATAAGGCTAAAGAGGTCTTTGTGGCATTTATGGATTTGGAAAAGGCGTATGACAGGGTGGATAGGGGGGCAATGTGGCAGATGTTGCAAGTGTATGGTGTAGGAGGTAGGTTACTGAAAGCAGTGAAGAGTTTTTACGAGGATAGTGAGGCTCAAGTTAGAGTATGTAGGAAAGAGGGAAATTTTTTCCCAGTAAAAGTAGGCCTTAGACAAGGATGTGTGATGTCACCGTGGTTGTTTAATATATTTATAGATGGGGTTGTAAGAGAAGTAAATGCGAGGGTCTTGGTAAGAGGCGTGGAGTTAAAAGATAAAGAATCACACACAAAGTGGGAGTTGTCACAGCTGCTCTTTGCTGATGACACTGTGCTCTTGGGAGATTCTGAAGAGAAGTTGCAGAGATTGGTGGATGAATTTGGTAGGGTGTGCAAAAGAAGAAAATTAAAGGTGAATACAGGAAAGAGTAAGGTTATGAGGATAACAAAAAGATTAGGTGATGAAAGATTGAATATCAGATTGGAGGGAGAGAGTATGGAGGAGGTGAACGTATTCAGATATTTGGGAGTGGACGTGTCAGCGGATGGGTCTATGAAAGATGAGGTGAATCATAGAATTGATGAGGGAAAAAGAGTGAGTGGTGCACTTAGGAGTCTGTGGAGACAAAGAACTTTGTCCTTGGAGGCAAAGAGGGGAATGTATGAGAGTATAGTTTTACCAACGCTCTTATATGGGTGTGAAGCGTGGGTGATGAATGTTGCAGCGAGGAGAAGGCTGGAGGCAGTGGAGATGTCATGTCTGAGGGCAATGTGTGGTGTGAATATAATGCAGAGAATTCGTAGTTTGGAAGTTAGGAGGAGGTGCGGGATTACCAAAACTGTTGTCCAGAGGGCTGAGGAAGGGTTGTTGAGGTGGTTCGGACATGTAGAGAGAATGGAGCGAAACAGAATGACTTCAAGAGTGTATCAGTCTGTAGTGGAAGGAAGGCGGGGTAGGGGTCGGCCTAGGAAGGGTTGGAGGGAGGGGGTAAAGGAGGTTTTGTGTGCGAGGGGCTTGGACTTCCAGCAGGCATGCGTGAGCGTGTTTGATAGGAGTGAGTGGAGACGAATGGTTTTTAATACTTGACGTGCTGTTGGAGTGTGAGCAAAGTAACATTTATGAAGGGATTCAGGGAAACCGGCAGGCCGGACTTGAGTCCTGGAGATGGGAAGTACAGTGCCTGCACTCTGAAGGAGGGGTGTTAATGTTGCAGTTTAAAAACTGTAGTGTAAAGCACCCTTCTGGCAAGACAGTGATGGAGTGAATGATGGTGAAAGTTTTTCTTTTTCGGGCCACCCTGCCTTGGTGGGAATCGGCCGGTGTGATAATAAAAAAAAAAATATATATATATGTGAAGGCTTACTCAGTCCTGTAACAACTTCAGACAGTATTACCAAGGCTGGCTCCTCCTCAGGAAAATTAATGAATAGTGAAAGAAATAATAATTCACAAAGATAAACACTTTATTATTTAGTAATGCGAAGATAAACCAGTGAAACATGAAGGTATATCCTATTTGAAAGAAAAATGAAAAATGAAATGAAAAAATAACATTTGAGTTCAACGCTAATATGTACAGTTATACTGGGGTGTCTGGTGGAGGTTGACACTGTGTCATGTAGGGGGGTAATGATTTGGGGAATATGGGGGTAAGCGGAGTGAGTTAGTAGGCAGGGGAGAGGCAGGCGAGGTGGTAGGAGAGATGATTAGCGGAGATAGGTAGGTAGGTAATGTGAGGTCACTGGTGACTACACCTTCACCTCTCATTACTCTACCCACCACTCCACACTACTCACCCTCTCACTACTTTAACTAAACATAAATAAATGGAGAAAATAACGGGGACAGTGAATATTACTATTCTACTCAAACACAGTTTATTATTAAGTCTTTGTACAATAATATATTTGGGAACAGGAGAACATCATTGTGGTTTAGATAAATGGGATGGTATGTATAAGCAGTGAGACAGGGAACACAATCAACTTGACGAGAATAAATATAACTTACAATATAGTACAGAGGACAGTTCACTACAGGAACTAAGCCACAGGTCCCAAGACCTACACAGCACGAGTACTGCGCCAAGCCAGTACTCTGCCCAATGCCTCCAACAGTCTCCTCCAGAGACTTCAGCAGCCTTCTCCCGAGCCCTACACCCCAGCAGCAGCTCCGCTCGAAGTCTCTGCTCAGAAGCTCTGCACCCCAGCAGCAGCTCCGCTCGAAGTCTCTGCTCAGGAGCTCTGCACCCCAGTAGCAGCTCCGCTCGAATCTCTGCTCAGGAGCTCTGCACCCCAGCAGCAACTCCGCTCGAATCTGCTCTGCTCAGCTGTTCCTTGGGCTTATATCGTGGTCCAAGCACCCCCCACAACCACGTGCACGACCTGACGCCTAGGTCTGACGCCGTCAAGAACAAAAGAACTCAGACATGGGCGTGTCTACAGACGTTTGCCAAGGCAAGGTGTGACCATATAATTGGTTAAATTAGGTCTCCCCAGAGACCTCACAAGCCCAGCTGAACTACATCACATCCCCCTTTCTCCCCCTGCTTAAAATATCTGAGAACTAGCACAATTTGTCCTACGTTATTAGACTATTTTAATCCTAACCCCTTAATTCTATTACAATACAAAGACAAAATTATACATAATACAAAATTATTCAACTACGTATATTTCCCTCAACCTTCTCATCTACCACAAGGCAGCGTAATCAGTACACCTGGCAGTTGACCAGCATAATAGTTGCTCTCTGGTGCAAAGCCTCCTTACCCGTCATTTCTCCTTAAACCTAAATATCAGGCTCCAGTGCCTTCCCTACTTCTACTAGAAATGCACTAGCCAATGCTAGTCACCCTCGCACGTTAACCATTGGGCCAAACCTCTCTAGGCTTCTATGATGTGGAAAACTGCTTCAACGGGTTGCATTCTTTCAAGTAACTGCAACTGGACCACTTCACGACCACCAAGGTCGCATTTTCAGCACACTTAACATGCACACTACAACATCTGAAAATCGAGACAGGGCAGGCATCGCAGCTAAGACCCACCATTATCTTATACCACTACTAGGATTCACTGGCCTCATAAAACAAGGTGGCCATAATCACTGGACCGTATTCAAGGTCACCTTATTTCACACAGGTAACACTAACACTTCTGGCAAGTCAAAGTAGGCTGGGGACATCTCACACTTTCAATTGTCTCTCTTGGCTGGCAGGACATCCCCGCATACCGGTCGTACAGGTCGACCAACAAGGCAGGATATACCTCCATACCGCCCTTGAAAGCAGGCTGGTCCCAGCAGCTGGAGTCCATCTCCGCGGCTCGCGTCCTTCCACATCTCCGAGGATGGTAGCTCCATCACATTAGGCTCTCTTATCCTGGCACACCAGCCAGAATCCCTCACACACTACTGCAGCATCACTGCCATCTCCTCCTCTTGAGCTAGGCAGCATCGCAGCATCACAGCACGGCCACAGCATATCCATCATCCCAGCACGGCCGTATCACAGCAGCACACAGCACGGCCACAGCATCGCAGCACGGCTACAGCATCGCAGCACTGTCCCAGCATCACAGCACGGCCGCAGTGTCTCAACATCACCGCACGGCCGCAGCATCTCAACATCACAGCACGGCCGTATCACAGCAGCACACAGCACGGCCACAGCATCGCAACACAGCTACAGCATCTCAGTAAACCGCAGCATCATAAGCAGCCGACATCAGCAGCAACAGCAGGCTATGGTCAGATGCTCGAGGTGAGATGAGGTGGTGAGGTCACTTCAGGTGATTAACAGAGGTGCAGTCACCCATCCCTGGCAAATGCAGGTAACTGGCGGTCCTTGGGTGATGGTCACAGGCTGGGTGACTTCTCATTCCTAATATAGTTCAGAGGGCAGTTCATCACAGAACTAGGCCCCAGGTCCCAAGACCTATACAGCACGAGTACTGCGCAAAGCCAGTACTCTGCCCAATGCCTCCAACAGTCTCCTTCAGAGACTTCAGCAGCCTTCTCCCGAGCCCTGCACCCCAGCAGCAGCTCCGCTCGAATCTCTGCTCAGGAGCTCTGCACCCCAGTAGCAGCTCCGCTCGAATCTCTGCTCAGGAGCTCTGCACCCCAGCAGGAGCTCCGCTCGAATCTCTGCTCAGGAGCTCTGCACCCTAGCAGCAGCTCCGCTCGAATCTGCTCTAGTATGGGCCAGCAGGCCTCCTGCAGTGTTCCTCCTTTCTTATGTTATTATGTTCAGCTGTTCCTTGGGCTTATATCGTGGTCCAAGCACCCTCCACAACCACGTGTACGACCTGACGCCTAGGTCTGACGCCGTCAAGAACAAAAGACCTCAGACGTGGGCGTGTCTACAGACGTTTGCCAAGGCAAGGTGTGACCATATAATTGGTTAAATTAGGTCTCCCAAGAGACCTCACAAGCCCCAGCTGAACTACATCACAACCGTCTTGGAGAAATTGTAGCCGTTGATGATGATGTGGGGGGGGGTCACAGGTGTTGGTGACAACCCAACGACTAGTTCTTTACAGAGTCAGTCCAGATGACAGGAACGCAGGTTCTTTACCACTGCCAAGATGAGGGGTTGTTGTCTGCGGTTGACTAAGTAATCAGGTACATCAATAAATGACGTCTCATGGGCTGTTTCAGTCCATCTCCTTCAGCACTTTTCTTTGGTTGGCAGGTGACCCGAGCTGTCATTCCAAGCTGGAAAGAGACAAAGGTTACCCACTGCTTAAGAAATCACTCTCTATGATAAGTACAATACCTAAAAGAACTGGTGATTATCTAAAAGCATAACATGGAACTTAAGACTGAAAGGACTAAGTTTATTTCTGGTCAAAAGTGAAGCTTTTGACCAATATGTTCACTAGAATAGGAGCAGAGGCTCTTACAGTTGTGCTAGGAGCTGTGAGTCAAGTGATTACTGTTTGGCCTGAGCCCCACACGTCACCTTTTGGGGTGGGGAGAAAGGGTGCGGGAGGGGATAGCGGGAGCTTGACTTACCCTACCTTAACAAGCAGCCGGCAATCAAACTATCGTTACCATATACTCGCTCACTACTCCTGTCTGTTGAACTTTTCCCTCACATATATACATGGCACGGAGGAATAGCATCTTGTAGGAGTGAGGAAGAGCCAGTTGTGAGTGTGGGGGAAGTTCGTGAGGCAGTAGGTAAAATGAAAGGGGGTAAGGCAGCTGGGATTGATGGGACAAAGATAGAAATGTTAAAAGCAGGTGGGGATATAGTTTTGGAGTGGTTGGTGCAATTATTTAATAAATGTATGGAAGAGGGTAAGGTACCTAGGGATTGGCAGAGAGCATGCATAGTTCCTTTGTATAAAGGCAAAGGTGTTAAAAGATAGTCTACAAATTATAGGGGAATAAGTCTGTCGGGTATACCTGGTAAAGTGTATGGTAGTTATTATTGATAGAACTAAGAGTAAGAGGGAGAGCAGGATAGCAGATGAACAAGGAGGCTTTAGGAAAGGTAGGGGGTGTGTGGACCAGGTGTTTAGATAAGATAAGATTTAGTTCGGATTTTTAACCCCGGAGGGTTAGCCACCCAGGATAACCCAAGAAAGTCAGTGCGTCATCGAGGACTGTCTAACTTATTTCCATTGTGGTCCTTAATCTTGTCCCCCAGGATGCCACCCACACCAGTCGACTAACACCCAGGTACCTATTTGCTGCTAGGTGAACAGGACAACAGGTGTAAGGAAACGTGTCGAAATGTTTCCATCCCGCCGGGAATCGAACCCGGGCCCTCCGTGTGTGAAGCGAGAGCTTAAGCCACCAGGCCACCGCGCCACCTAGTGAAACATATAGGTGAACATTATTTAGATAAGGGTAAAGATATTTTTGTGGCATTTATGGATTTGGAAAAGGCATATGACAGCGTGGATAGTGGGGCAATGTGGCAGATGTTGCCAGATATTCATTCGTAAGTTTTATTTTTCAGTCTGACTTTCCAGATCTCCAGATCCCTTCACTATCCGTTTTCTCTCCAGTCTTATTCCTCTCATTTTCTTCTCTCTCTCTCTCTCTCTCTCTCTCTCTCTCTCTCTCTCTCTCTCTCTCTCTCTCTCTCTCTCTTCTTACCCTCAGGTGTTGGCAGACTTAATTATCTTTTTCTTCCTGTGTTCTTTTCGTGTCTTCCGCTGCCCAGCCTCTCATCCCCAGCTTCCTTGTTACTGACAGGTGGGTGTGTGGGGGTGGAGGGGTTTTGGGGTGGAGGGGTGTGGGGTGGGGTTGTGTAGGGGGTGCTTGTGTGGATGTACTCACCTAGTTGTACTCACCTAGTTGAGGTTGCAGTGGTCGAGTCCTAGCTCCTGGCCCCGCCTCTTCACTGGTTGCCACTTGGTCACTCTCCCTGAACCATGAGCTTTATCATACCTCTGCTTAAAGCTATGTATGGATCCTGCCTCCACTACATCGTTTCCCAAACTATTCCACTTCCTGACTACTCTGTGGCTGAAGAAATACTTCCTAACATCCCTGTGATTCATCTGTGTCTTCAACTTCCAACTGTGTCCCCTTGTTGCTGTGTCCCATCTCTGGAATATCCTGTCTTTGTCCACCTTGTCAATTCCTCTCAGTATTTTGTATGTCGTTATCATGTCCCCCCTATCTCTCCTGTCCTCCAGTGTCGTCAGGTTGATTTCCCTTAACCTCTCCTCGTAGGACATACCCTTTAGCTCTGGGACTGGTCTTGTTGCAGACCTTTGCACTTTCTCTAGTTTCTTTACGTGCTTGGCTAGGTGTGGATTCCAAACTGGTGCCGCATACTCCAATATGGGCCTAACGTACACGGTGTACAGGGTCCTGAACTGGTTTGGTGGGTGTGGGTGTGGATGGATGGATGTTTATGTGGGTGTATGAATGGGCTGGCGTGGATGGCTGTGGTGGATTCCTGGGATGGATGGCTGGATTGGATGGCTGGGGTGGATTGCTGGGATGGATGGCTGGGGTGGATGGCTGGAGTGGATGGCTGGGGTGGATGGCCGGAGTGGATGGCTGGGGTGGATTGCTGGGGTGGATGGCTGGGGTGAATGGGTGGAGTGGATGGCTGGGGTGGATTGCTGGGGTGGATGGCTGGGGTGGATGGCTGGAGTGTATAGCTGGGATAGATGGCTGGGGTTAATAGTTGGGGTGGATGGCTGGAGTGCATGACGATTGGATGACTGGAGTGGATGACTGGAGTAGATGGCTAGAGTGAATGGCTGGAGTGGACTGCTGGGGTGGATGACTGGATTGGATGGCTGGAATGGATGGCTGAAGTGGGTGGCTGGACTGGATGGCTGGAGTATATGGGTGAAGTGGATGGCTGAATTGGATGGCTGGACTGGATGGCTAGAGTAGATGACTGGAGTGGATGGCTGGAGTGGATGGCTGGACTGGATGGCTAGAGTAGATGACTGGAGTGGATGGCTGGAGTGGATTACTGTGTGTCTGCGCCTAATATGTTCCACCAACCTGCCTTACTTCCTACCCCCCACTTCAGACCCTCCCGAAGACCTGCTTTAGCTTCACATTGTTCCAGACCATTGAACTGATCTCTTCTCCAGGCTGAGGGACTGACCACCTCACACTATTTATCCAAGGTTGATGGATTAATTACACCATCTTTACCTCGCCACTTCTCCTACTGCCTACAATTCATTCTCAGTATTTGACTGAAGAAACCTACTTCGTAAGTGAACCGTTTCAACACTAAATGACACCCGAAACCCTCTCCAGGTAAACTCCAGGTAAACCCAACTGTTGCACATGTGACTTATTAATTGTATCACAGTCTTCTAGACTTCTCGGCGATGCTACAACCCAGAAATATCCTCCTGTTACCCCCATCAAACCAAAATCTAACCAAGTCTGCTGCCTCTCTAGTATTCCAAGAGGCAGAAACCCTACGGATGCCTCTGCTTGTCTTTACTGCATCTCTGCCCGATGATATACTTAGCAGAGTTAAGGGTCCTACCAGAATAAAGTTGCCTTTAATGGTCAAGGCCACAACTAATTGATCAATGTTATACCTGAATGTTTACTAGTGTCGTCAGGAAACAATGACTAGACAATTATCCAGGTAAACATTCCCTCAACACAGCCCATAGATGTTGAAACTGGTATAAGATATCGACAAGTTGATGACTGAGACACATGTACAACAGTTGGGTATCTTTATTGATGAAATGTGTAGCCTACACAGTAGGCTTTCTCAGTCAAAATACAAATGCAGCGCAGATGGAGAAATAGTGAAATGAAGATGATGTAATTAGTTCGTTGACCATCTTCATTTCACTTCTACCTTCCAGTGTTCCACACAGCACTCTGGTTACTACCTTCCAGTGTTCCACACAACACTCTGGTTACTACCTTCCAGTGTTCCACACAACACTCTGGTTACTACCTTCCAGTGTTCCACACAACACTCTGGTTACTACCTTCCAGTATTCCACACAACACTGGTTACTACCTTCAAGTGTTCCACACAACTCTAGTTACTACCTTCCACATGTGTCATAATCATCAACAGCCTCGTACAAGAGAAAATGGTCTGAACAATGCGTCCAGGGTCGGCAGCCACTGTCTTGCAGTAACACAATCGGAATATAAACACACAAGCTGTATAATGTGATCCTTTGTTGACAACATTTCGCCCACACAGTGGACTTTATCAAGTCACAAACAGATCTACCTGGGTGGAAGGTACGTGAGTATTTATAGGATGGAGTCAGGTGAAGAATGCTGCATGTGACAGTCTACCCAGTAAGATTTGAGTCTAATACCTTAGGTAGCTTGGAAGAGACATTGGATAAGTATATCAGTAGACCTTCTGCAATGTTCCTCCATTCTTATGTTCTTTTGTGGGATAGCGATGAAGAACTTTCTTGACAAGTGGTTTACCTATATTATATTTCCATTGTCTCGGTATTTTATACCATTTATATCCAAGAACACCAAAGACTGGGAAATTTCTATTGCCTCTTCCCATTTCCTCTTTGAGACATTTGCCACGTTCCTCAGTTTATTCTCACTGGTGAAGTTCTTCTCCAAGTCATGCCTATCCACGCCAAGAACAGATGTATCTGCCTAAGATGACAGCTATAAGCATCCACAGGAAATCATTGTGCTACCCTGACGGTGAGAGGGAGATATGGAACTAAACATGTGTTTATACACATGTGGGAATACACGTGTGTTTGCAACAGCCAATACCTACCTCCGATACAATGAAGGTGAGACGACTGGTGACCTGTTTCAGTGGGGTCCTGAGGGCCCTCAGATACAAAAGCTTCTCATTATACTACATCGATCCTCTCTGATAAGAGATCCAGGGATCATGGACAACGTCCATACTAAACTATTTCTTAATGTTTCAACATATTTTTCTTTTATTCTGCAAGAATATTGGTTTACTTAATTAAAGCTAACAATGTATCCTTTGTTTTGCTTTAATTGGAAACGTGGATGACAATTATTGACTGAACACTTCGACTCCAGGATGAGGGACTGATTACCTCAAACTCCTCATCTACCACATTTCTCTGAAGAAGCCACTGCGTGGCGAAGCGTTTCCAGAATACAGATACCCAAAACTTGCGCAAATGTCTCACTTATCAACAATTATCTCAAGTGTTGTCCATCATGCGTCCAGCGGACGCAGCCTCCACCACTCAGCTGAATAACACGATATTTTACCATTTCAGACATGGTTAAACGATTAAAAGTCTAACACAAAGTGGGAGTTGTCACAGTTGCTCTTTGCTGATGACACTGTGCTTTTGGAAGATTCTGAAGAGAGGTTACAGAGGTTGGTGGATGAATTTGGTAGAGTATGTAAGAGAAGAAAATTAAATGTGAATATAGGAAAGAGTAAGGTTATGAGGGTAGCAACAAATTAGGTAACGGAAGATTGGATATCAGATTGGAGGGAGAGAGTATGGAGGAGGTGAATGTATTCAGATATTTAGGAGTGGACGTGTCAGCAGACGAGTCTATGAAAGATGAGGTGAATCATAGAGCTGACGAGGGGTAAAAGGTGAGTGGTGGACTGAGGAGTCTGTGGAGACAAAGAACTTTGTCCATGAAAGCAAAGAGGGGAATGTATGAAAGTATAGATATACCAACGTTCTTATATGGGTGTGAAACATGTGTGGTGAATGTTGCAACAAGGAGAAGGCTGGAGGCAGTGGAGATGTCATGTCTGAGGGCAATGTGTGGTGTGAATATAATGCAGAGAATTAGTTTGGAAGTTAGGAGGAGGTGCGGGATTACCAAAACTATTATCCAGAGGGCTGAGAATGGGTTGTTGAGGTGGTTCGGACATGTAGAGAGAATGGAACAAAACAGAGTAACTTCGAGTGTATAAATCTGTAGTGGAGGGAGGGCGGAGTAGGAGTCGGCCTAGAAAAGATTGGAGGGAGGGGGTAAAAATGGTTTTGTGTGCGATAGGCCTGGACTCCCAGCAAGTATGCGTGAGCATTTAAGATAGCAGTGAATGGATACTAATGGTTTCTAAGACTTGACGTGTTGTTTGAGTGTGCGTAAGGTAACATTTATGAAGGGATTCAGGGAAACCAGCAAACCGGATGGCAGTAAAACAGCTACCTCTGCTGGCTGCGCCATCTTTGTAGGACTGGGTGGTCCCGTGGGTTAAGGCGTCATGTGGTTCTGGCTCACCATGAGGCGGGCCAGTACAACATGGGTTCGAGTCCTTGCCTAGTGCAGTGTTGTTATTAATGATCAATACCACTCGTTCGTGGTTACAATTATATATATATATATATATATATATATATATATATATATATATATATATATATATATATATATATATATATATATATATATATATATATATAATACTGGAGAAGGTTGAACAGCATTATTCACACTTTTCATTCTCTTACTGGTTTTAAATACTGAGATATTATACCAGTCTTCCTCCCTTCTCTAATATTCCATTCTTCTCTATCCCTTAACACTCTTTTCTCTTCCTCCCTTTCTAAGTGCCCGCAATATTTCATTCTTTCTGTCTTTCAGGTGAGAGTGTGTTCAGTGTTCCGTGCATGGTACGTCCAGAGCTGGTGTGTTGGGGTGAGTGTTCAGTACTCCGTGCATGGCACGTCCAGAGCTGGTGTGCTGAGGTGAGTGTTCAGTGTTCCGTCTATGATACGTTCAAAAAGAAGATAGTGGATGGTGAAGTGAACTTGAGTTGAATGTTATGAACATGTTACGTCCATATAATGATAGAGTAGAGGCCAGTCAGTCCACTGGGGAGGGTATGTGAGAGATGTAACACAGGGACGTCTTGTTACTTTCCTTCGGTCTCTCCCTGTGGAGGAAGTCACACACACACGAACAGAGGACGAGGTTTGGGGACCCTGACCAGTAGCTGGCGAGTGGCACTTATACTAAAGACCTAAACTTGAGAGGAGTTGACTCTGCTTGCTATTTTGTCCCACTTCTCGAGGAGTGAAAGCCAGTTCGTCCTCTCTCAATATAACCAAAATGAAATCACATATGAGCAGGAAAACAGGGAAGGGAATACTGCAGAAGATATCAAACTAATCACCGTCTCCAGAGAGTCCACACAGAGGCTCCACTACCCTCCTGGAGCCTCTAACAATGACAGTGATCCTCACGATATCACCAGCTGAGTAGAGCATTGACACTCCAAGAACCAGAGGTGTATAAAGCTGCCATGGCCTTCCATCAGGTACTGCGTATGCTTTCAAAGGATTAATGCCACAGTTCGTCTAACAGATGCTCAACACACCAGTCGGAAATGTCGCAGAGGGTATCCCTCAGAGGGTATCTCTCAGAGGGTATCCCTCAGAGGGTATCTCTCAGATGGTATCCCTCAGAGCTCACAAGATTTACCAGCATCTGCCTCGCTGGTAGTGGATCTGACGGTGTTAGGTCACACTTTTTTAGTGCATTCCTCAGTGAGCATATAAAAAGAAAGGAGGAGGAATGAGGCACATCTCTGGTGGCATCTCCTCAGACAGCCTTGTTGCCAGGGCAGCAGTGAGCCGGGATGCTGTGTAGCTTTAAAAATAGGTTGGATAAATACATGAGTAGATGTGGGTGGGTGTGAGTTAGACCTGATAGCTTGTGCTACCAGGTCGGTTGCCGTGTTCCTCCCTTAAGTCAATGTGACCTGACCTGACTAGGTTGGGTGCATTGGCTTAAGCCGGTAGGAGACTTGGACCTGCCTCGCATGGGCCAGTAGGCCTTCTGCAGTGTTCCTTCGTTCTTATGTTCTTATGTTCTTATGCTGAGACCACTTCAGCGGGGGATCGGGTTACCACAAGGCTGCAACATGAGTGTACATCACTAATCTCTGGTGTCGGAAATCTCTGATCGAGCTGAACTTTGTAAATGCCAGTAATTCAGTCGTAAGCAAGGTACTCAAGAGCTATCCATGATCAATATCTTCCACTTTATCCATTCATCCAGTCTTGCTGGAAATTTGCTTACGTGAAGGAAGACCTTCTCTAGCCTCGGTCTAATGACCCAAAGCTCCAGCTGAAGGGTCATCATGTAACTAAAACCCGCGTCAAGAATCACTTGTCGTGTTTTCTGACAAATCTTACGAATCTCGTATTTGGTTTCAGAAAAGGTTACCGAGGGTTTTACCTACGATGTCAATATCTTATTCTAATAAAACATCACACGAGCAAGTCCCATGGAATCCCTTCTGGTAAACTAAAGAATAATCAGAGAGCAAGGAGAGTAAATAATTCTTTCTCTAAAGTTTAGAGAGACACCTACGTACTCGCGTTTAGAAGGGTTTAGAGTCTAAACCCTTCTAAATGCAAACTAGGCTCCTCCAGGAAGCACACCACTGAACAAGTCACAACTGCCGTAAGAGCAGTTAAAATAGTTAATCCCACTGTTTGTACCACAGTGGTGCTGCTCACTTGGGTTTTACCGAGATTTTGAAGGAAAAAAAAAATCTCTGACCTCAAACGGATGGAAATCAGGATCAGTGGCATCGATGACCACAATCTTGTCTGCTGCCTTACCAGGTGTTGAACCGTCTTTAACCTAACCTACATTTATCTAAATCTTCTAAACCAGTCACATTAGGTGGATTGCGCATACATACAGCATACAAGCAGTATATATGTAACATACATACATGCAGCATACATACAGCATATATACAACATACGTACCGCATATATGCAGCATATATACAGCATACATGCAGTATATATACAACATACATACATATACACATACATACATACAAAAATGCATACATGCAGTATACATACAGCATATATACAACATACATACATACATACATATATACATACATACACGCAGCATATATACAACATACATACAGCATATGTACAACATACAGCATACATGCAGCATACATACAGCATACATGCAGCATATATACAACATACATACAGCATACATGCAGCATATATACAACATACATACAGCATACATGCAGCATATATACAACATACATACATACATACATACATACATACATACATACATACATCATATATAGAGCATACATACATACATGCAGCATATATACAACATACATACATGCAGCATACATACAGCATATACAGAATGTTACAAGAAACGCGATTCTAAAAGCTTAGAGATCTCCAGGTAATACTAGAAAGGACTGCCCTTCTAGCATCCAGCCTGTTACTAGGTTTTCCTAACAAGTAGTCAGTATCCTGGTCCAATTATCCATTAAAATTCAGTATGATTCAATAGTGCTTCAGGATTACAACTGGTAGGCTACTAACTAGAGAAATTAAAATTTAATGAATTTATTAAGTATCGTCTAGAGGTATATCATCAAATTAAATTAATCACAGTAATCAAAATATTCACATCTCTCGAGTTCAATATTATTGTGCAGAAAGCACATATCACATTTATAATTCTTAAGTACCGTCAGGTACATTAACATTTAATAAGATATTACAAATATGTACAAGTTTGTGTGTATGTGTGTAAGTGCTCTAAGTAGTTCACTATGTCTCAAGACTCGACTAGACTTAAACAAGTGACTGACAAAGTCATCAAATAAACTAAGTTCTTGACCGACTGGCAATCAGAACAGTCTGCTTGAACAATAAAAAGAATGCTAAGCACAATAGCAATATATCAAGCGACTGTGACACAGAATCAGGAACAAGGAGATAATATAACGACACTAAGTAGGGACCATCAGCAGATCCTCCACAAAAGTTACAATACTCCCATATTACTGAATCTAAGTTCAGCATAAGAAAATACCCGACTGTGATAATACACAGATACCAGTACAAGTTAGGTCAGAAGCTATAGCTAAGGACCTGAGATACTCAGAGTGTCTATGCGACACAACCTCAGTACAACGTCGAAAATCACTAAGTCTATACAATGTTCTGTGGACAGAGTTCTACAGAACTAACAAGAATAATGAGACAGACAATCTGTCTAACCACCACGCGAGTCTAGACCAGACTGAATACTTCAGGCGAGGTGATGACACCCCCCCCCCCTCGATCACGTGATAGCTCCGTGGACAGCTGCAGCTCAGTAACAGAAGCCGGCAGTCTAACGAGCCACAAGCGATAATTACAGTAGTTAGACAATCAAGACTTGAACTGAGCACATATTATGTTACATCCTACCTAACAACATAACTAAGTCAAATAATAATATAAAGCAATACATTTACGATTTAGCTATTATCGCAAATATAAGCAATATAAAATTATATGAAAAGATAATATACATTATATATATACATAATCATTGCAACCCATTCAGGGGTTGCAACATAGAACATACACGCAGCATATATACAACATACATTCAGCATATATACAACATACACGCAGCATATATACAACATACATACAGCATATATAAAACATACATACAGCATATATACAACATACATACAGCATATATACAACATACATGCAGCATATATACAACATACATACAGCATATATACAACATACATGCAGCGTATATACAACATACACGCAGCATATATACAACATACATACAGCATATATAGAATATACATACATACACGCAGCATATATACAACATACATACAGTATATATACAACATACACGCAGCATATATACAACATACATACACGCAGCATATACACAACATACACGCAGCATACATACAATATACATACGGCATATATACAACATACATATATGCAGCATATATACAACATACATACATATATACACACAACATATATAGAACATACATACAGCATATATACAACACACATACATACATACATACATACATACATACATACATACATACATACATACATACATACATACATACAAACTTACATACATACATACATACAAACATACATACATACATACATACATACATACATACATACATACATACATACATACATACATACATACACACATACATACATACATACATACATACATACATACATACATACATACATACATACATACATACATACATACATACATACATACATACATACACACATACATACATACATACATACATACATACATACAACATACATACAGCATCTCAAACTACATTTCCTGCTGCCTTATCATTCTTCAGTGGATCCGACAATGTACTGTGAAAAATCCGATCAAAACATATTTATAATTTAGAAGGTGTTAGAGGACCGTAGCTACACTAGTGGCTCCAGCAAGTGAGAGTGACTCTCATTATACCACAGTGACCATCTGAGTCAACCCCATCAGTGAGAAAGCTGCTTCAGTTAGGTTAGAGCGTGCTGGCTCTATGAGAGAGCTCGGCTCTTAGCTGTGAGTGCACCTCATCCAGGCTGTTTCCACATAATATTTCCTATCTCTGCAACTGGCATATGTCGCCACCAACAGTGCCTGTCGACCAGTGAGTACAACTGCATCAAAGTCAAAGTGGCAGTGACAGACACAACCTGAGTGATCTGAAATGTTCAAGTTCCACCTGACAGCATCGGAGACACAGTGAAGTCACGAGAATGTTAAGAGAATACTTACTGCAGTCCAGTGCATACCAGAGACAACAACAACAACAACAACAATAATAATAATAATGGTAATAATAATGGTAACCATAACAATAATAATTATAATAATAATAATAATAAAAATAATAATAATAATAATAATAAAAATAATAATAATAATAATCATAATAATAATAATAATAATAATAATAATAATAATAACAATAATAATAATAACAATAATAATAATAATAATAAATATTCCTGGGATCTCAATATTAGTGTTGACTCTAGACTTAAGAAATATACGCAGCTTAGAATGTTTATTCTCGACAATATTAAAGTCAAATATTTGGCAGTATTGCTGCTGCTGCTTTATTGACGACTTATTGATAAAGTTTTATTTTTGTGGCTTTATTATTGAAGCAGTTTTATTGGGGCTGGGTTTAATTGAAAAAAAAATGGGTTTTTTATTGGTAAATTAGATTTATTGTGATCTGGTTGATGAGACTCCTTGCTTAAGTCTTTATTGATGAAGGAACTTTATTGTGGCAGTGTTAGTAAAGCAGGTGTGTTGTGGCAGTGTTAGTAAAGCAGGTGTGTTGTGGCAGTGTTAGTAAAGTAGGTGTGTTGTGGCAGTGTTAGTAAAGCAGGTGTGTTGTGGCAGTGTTAGTAAAGTAGGTGTGTTGTGGCAGTGTTAGTAAAGCAGGTGTGTTGTGGTAGTGTTAGTAAAGTAGGTGTGTTGTGGCAGTGTTAGTAAAGCAGGTGTGTTGTGGCAGTGTTAGTAAAGCAGGTGTGTTGTGGCAGTGTTAGTAAAGTAGGTGTGTTGTGGCAGTGTTATTAAAGCAGGTGTGTTGTGGCAGTGTTAGTAAAGCAGGTGTGTTGTGGCAGTGTTATTAAAGCAGGTGTGTGTTGGCAGTGTTATTAAAGCAGGTGTGTTGTGGCAGTGTTAGTAAAGCAGGTGTGTTGTGGCAGTGTTAGTAAAGCAGGTGTGTTGTGGCAGTGTTATTAAAGCAGGTGTGTTGTGGCAGTGTTAGTAAAGTAGGTGTGTTGTGGCAGTGTTAGTAAAGCAGGTGTGTTGTGGCAGTGTTAGTAAAGTAGGTGTGTTGTGGCAGTGTTAGTAAAGCAGGTGTGTTGTGGCAGTGTTAGTAAAGCAGGTGTGTTGTGGCGGTGTTAGTAAAGCAGGTGTGTTGTGGCAGTGTTAGTAAAGCAGGTGTGTTGTGGGAGTGTTAGTAAAGCAGGTGTGTTGTGGCAGTGTTAGTAAAGCAGGTGTGTTGTGGCAGTGTTAGTAAAGCAGGTGTGTTGTGGCAGTGTTAGTAAAGCAGGTGTGTTGTGGCAGTGTTAGTAAAGCAGGTGTGTTGTGGCAGTGTTAGTAAAGCAGGTGTGTTGTGGCAGTGTTAGTAAAGCAGGTGTGTTGTGGCAGTGTTAGTAAAGCAGGTGTGTTGTGGCAGTGTTATTAAAGCAGGTGTGTTGTGGCAGTGTTATTAAAGCAGGTGTGTGGTGGCAGTGTTAGTAAAGCAGGTGTGTTGTGGCAGTGTTAGTAAAGCAGGTGTGTTGTGGCAGTGTTATTAAAGCAGGTGTGTTGTGGCAGTGTTAGTAAAGCAGGTGTGTTGTGGCAGTGTTAGTAAAGCAGGTGTGTTGTGGCAGTGTTAGTAAAGCAGGTGTGTTGTGGCAGTGTTAGTAAAGCAGGTGTGTTGTGGCAGTGTTAGTAAAGCAGGTGTGTTGTGGCAGTGTTATTAAAGCAGGTGTGTTGTGGCAGTGTTAGTAAAGCAGGTGTGTTGTGGCAGTGTTAGTAAAGCAGGTGTGTTGTGGCAGTGTTATTAAAGCAGGTGTGTTGTGGCAGTGTTATTAAAGCAGGTGTGTGGTGGCAGTGTTAGTAAAGCAGGTGTGTTGTGGCAGTGTTAGCAAAGCAGGTGTGTTGTGGCAGTGTTAGTAAAGCAGGTGTGTTGTGGCAGTGTTAGTAAAGCAGGTGTGTTGTGGCAGTGTTAGTAAAGCAGGTGTGTTGTGGCAGTGTTAGTAAAGCAGGTGTGTTGTGGCAGTGTTAGTAAAGCAGGTGTGTTGTGGCAGTGTTAGTAAAGCAGGTGTGTTGTGGCAGTGTTAGTAAAGCAGGTGTGTTGTGGCAGTGTTAGTAAAGCAGGTGTGTTGTGGCAGTGTTAGTAAAGCAGGTGTGTTGTGGCAGTGTTATTAAAGCAGGTGTGTTGTGGCAGTGTTATTAAAGCAGGTGTGTGGTGGCAGTGTTATTAAAGCAGGTGTGTGTTGGCAGTGTTATTAAAGCAGGTGTGTTGTGGCAGTGTTAGTAAAGCAGGTGTGTTGTGGCAGTGTTAGTAAAGCAGGTGTGTTGTGGCAGTGTTATTAAAGCAGGTGTGTTGTGGCAGTGTTATTAAAGCAGGTGTGTGTTGGCAGTGTTATTAAAGCAGGTGTGTTGTGGCAGTGTTAGTAAAGTAGGTGTGTTGTGGCAGTGTTATTAAAGCAGGTGTGTTGTGGTAGTGTTAGTAAAGTAGGTGTGTTGTGGCAGTGTTAATAAAGCAGGTGTGTTGTGGCAGTGTTAGTAAAGCAGGTGTGTTGTGGCAGTGTTATTAAATCAGGTGTGTTGTGGCAGTGTTAGTAAAGCAGGTGTGTTGTGGCAGTATTATTAAATCAGGTGTCTTGTGGCAGTGTTAGTAAAGCAGGTGTGTTGTGGCAGTGTTAGTAAAGTAGGTGTGTTGTGGTAGTGTTATTAAAGCAGGTGTGTTGTGGCAGTGTTAGTAAAGCAGGTGTGTTGTGGCAGTGTTAGTAAAGCAGGTGTGTTGTGGCAGTGTTAGTAAAGCAGGTGTGTTGTGGCAGTGTTATTAAATCAGGTGTGTTGTGGCAGTGTTAGTAAAGCAGGTGTGTTGTGGCAGTGTTAGTAAAGCAGGTGTGTTGTGGCATTGTTAATAAAGCAGGTGTGTTGTGGCATTGTTAATAAAGCAGGTGTGTTGGGGCATTGTTAATAAAGCAGGTGTGTTGTGGCAGGGTTAGTAAAGCAGGTGTGTTGTGGCAGTGTTATTAAAGCAGGTGTGTGTTGGTAGTGTTAATAAAGCAGGTGTGTGTTGGCAGTGTTAATAAAGCAGGTGTGTTGTGGTAGTGTTAATAAAGCAGGTGTGTTGTGGCAGTGTTAATAAAGCAGGTGTGTTGCGGTAGTGTTAATAAAGCAGGTGTGTGTTGGCAGTGTTAATAAACAGGTGTGTGGTGGTAGTGTTAATAAAGCAGGTGTGTTGTGGCAGTGTTAATAAAGCAGGTGTGTGTTGGCAGTGTTAATAAAGCAGGTGTGTGGTGGCAGTGTTATTAAAGCAGGTGTGTGTTGGCAGTGTTATTAAAGCAGGTGTGTGTTGACAGTGTTATTAAAGCAGGTTTTTGGTGGCAGTGTTATTAAAGCAGGTGTGTTGTCGCAGTGTTATTAAAGCAGGTGTGTGTTGGCAGTGTTATTAAAGCAGGTGTGTGGTGGCAGTGTTATTAAAGCACGTGTGTTGTGGCAGTGTTATTAAAGCAGGTGTGTTGTGGTAGTGTTAATAAAGCAGATGTGTTGTGGCAGTGTTAGTAAAGCAGGTGTGTGTTGGCAGTGTTATTAAAGCGGGTGCGTTGTGGCAGTGTTATTAAAGCAGGTGTGTGTTGGCAGTGTTATTAAAGCAGGTGTGTTGTGGCAGTGTTATTAAAGTAGGTGTGTTGTGGCAGTGTTAGTAAAGCAGGTGTGTTGTGGCAGTGGTATTAAAGCAGGTGTGTGTTGGCAGTGTTATTAAAGCAGGTGTGTTGTGGCAGTGTTATTAAAGCAGGTGTGTTGTGGCAGTGTTAGTAAAGCAGGTGTGTTGTGGCAGTGTTAGTAAAGCAGGTGTGTTGTGGCAGTGTTAGTAAAGCAGGTGTGTTGTGGCAGTGTTAGTAAAGCAGGTGTGTGTTGGCAGTGTTAGTAAAGCAGGTGTGTGTTGGCAGTGTTAGTAAAGCAGGTGTGTTGTGGCAGTGTTAGTAAAGCAGGTGTGTTGTGGCAGTGTTAGCAAAGCAGCAGTGTTAGTAAAGCAGGTGTGCTGTGGCAGTGTTAGTAAAGCAGGTGTGTTGTGGCAGTGTTAGTAAAGCAGGTGTGTTGTGGCAGTGGTAGTAAAGCAGGTGTGTTGTGGCAGTGTTAGTAAAGCAGGTGTGTTGTGGCAGTGTTATTAAATCAGGTGTGTTGTGGCAGTGTTAGTAAAGCAGGTGTGTTGTGGCAGTGTTAGTAAAGCAGGTGTGTTGTGGCATTGTTAATAAAGCAGGTGTGTTGTGGCATTGTTAATAAAGCAGGTGTGTTGTGGCATTGTTAATAAAGCAGGTGTGTTGTGGCAGGGTTAGTAAAGCAGGTGTGTTGTGGCAGTGTTATTAAAGCAGGTGTGTGTTGGTAGTGTTAATAAAGCAGGTGTGTGTTGGCAGTATTAAAAAAGCAGGTGTGTGTTGGCAGTGTTAATAAAGCAGGTGTGTTGTGGTAGTGTTAATAAAGCAGGTGTGTTGTGGCAGTGTTAATAAAGCAGGTGTGTTGCGGTAGTGTTAATAAAGCAGGTGTGTGGTGGCAGTGTTAATAAACAGGTGTGTGGTGGATGTGTTAATAAAGCAGGTGTGTTGTGGCAGTGTTAATAAAGCAGGTGTGTGTTGGCAGTGTTAATAAAGCAGGTGTGTTGTGGCAGTGTTAGTAAAGCAGGTGTGTTGTGGCAGTGGTAGTAAAGCAGGTGTGTTGTGGCAGTGTTAGTAAAGCAGGTGTGTTGTGGCAGTGTTATTAAATCAGGTGTGTTGTGGCAGTGTTAGTAAAGCAGGTGTGTTGTGGCAGTGTTAGTAAAGCAGGTGTGTTGTGGCATTGTTAATAAAGCAGGTGTGTTGTGGCATTGTTAATAAAGCAGGTGTGTTGTGGCATTGTTAATAAAGCAGGTATGTGTTGGTAGTGTTAATAAAGCAGGTGTGTGGTGGCAGTGTTAATAAACAGGTGTGTGGTGGTAGTGTTAATAAAGCAGGTGTGTTGTGGCAGTGTTAATAAAGCAGGTGTGTGTTGGCAGTGTTAATAAAGCAGGTGTGTTGTGGCAGTGTTAATAAAGCAGGTGTGTGGTGGTAGTGTTAATAAAGCAGGTGTGTGTTGGCAGTGTTAATAAAGCAGGTGTGTGGTGGCAGTGTTATTAAAGCAGGTGTGTGTTGGCAGTGTTATTAAAGCAGGTGTGTGTTGACAGTGTTATTAAAGCAGGTTTTTGGTGGCAGTGTTATTAAAGCAGGTGTGTTGTGGCAGTGTTATTAAAGCAGGTGTGTGTTGGCAGTGTTATTAAAGCAGGTGTGTGGTGGCAGTGTTATTAAAGCACGTGTGTTGTGGCAGTGTTATTAAAGCAGGTGTGTTGTGGTAGTGTTAATAAAGCAGGTGTGTTGTGGCAGTGTTAGTAAAGCAGGTGTGTGTTGGCAGTGTTATTAAAGCAGGTGTGTTGTGGCAGTGTTATTAAAGTAGGTGTGTTGTGGCAGTGTTAGTAAAGCAGGTGTGTTGTGGCAGTGTTATTAAAGCAGGTGTGTGTTGGCAGTGTTATTAAAGCAGGTGTGTTGTGGCAGTGTTATTAAAGCAGGTGTGTTGTGGCAGTGTTAGTAAAGCAGGTGTGTTGTGGCAGTGCTAGTAAAGCAGGTGTGTTGTGGCAGTGTTAGTAAAGCAGGTGTGTTGTGGCAGTGTTAGTAAAGCAGGTGTGTGTTGGCAGTGTTAGTAAAGCAGGTGTGTGTTGGCAGTGTTAGTAAAGCAGGTGTGTTGTGGCAGTGTTAGTAAAGCAGGTGTGTTGTGGCAGTGATAGTAAAGCAGGTGTGCTGTGGCAGTGTTAGTAAAGCAGGTGTGTTGTGGCAGTGTTAGTAAAGCAGGTGTGTTGTGGCAGTGTTAGTAAAGCAGGTGTGTTGTGGCAGTGGTAGTAAAGCAGGTGTGTTGTGGCAGTGTTAGTAAAGCAGGTGTGTTGTGGCAGTGTTAGTAAAGCAGGTGTGTGTTGGCAGTGTTAGTAAAGCAGGTGTGTGTTGGCAGTGTTAGTAAAGCAGGTGTGTGTTGGCAGTGTTAGTAAAGCAGGTGTGTGTTGGCAGTGTTAGTAAAGCAGGTGTGTGTTGGCAGTGTTATTAAAGCAGGTGTGTTGTGGCAGTGTTATTAAAGAAGGTGTGTTGTGGCAGTGTTAGTAAAGCAGGTGTGTTGTGGCAGTGTTAGTAAAGCAGGTGTGTTGTGGCAGTGTTAGTAAAGCAGGTGTGTGTTGGCAGTGTTATTAAAGCAGGTGTGTTGTGGCAGTGTTAGTAAAGCAGGTGTGTTGTGGCAGTGTTAGTAAAGCAGGTGTGTTGTGGCAGTGTTAGTAAAGCAGGTGTGTTGTGGCAGTGTTATTAAAGCAGGTGTGTTGTGGCAGTGTTAGTAAAGCAGATGTGTTGTGGCAGTGTTAGTAAAGCAGGTGTGTTGTGGCAGGGTTAGTAAAGCAGGTGTGTTGTAGCAGTGTTAGTAAAGCAGGTGTGTTGTGGTAGTGTTAGTAAAGCAGGTGTGTTGTGGCAGTGTTAGTAAAGCAGGTGTGTTGTGGCAGTGTTAGCAAAGCAGGTGTGTTGTGGCAGTGTTAGCAAAGCAGGTGTGTTGTGGCAGTGTTAGTAAAGCAGGTGTGTTGTGGCAGTGTTAGCAAAGCAGGTGTGTTGTGGCAGTGTTAGTAAAGCAGGTGTGTTGTGGCAGTGTTAGCAAAGCAGGTGTGTTGTGGCAGTGTTAGCAAAGCAGGTGTGTTGTGGCAGTGTTAGCAAAGCAGGTGTGTTGTGGCAGTGTTAGTAAAGCAGGTGTGTTGTGGCAGTGTTAGCAAAGCAGGTGTGTTGTGGCTGAAAAGATTTAAAGCAAACAGACAGGATATTGCAGCACTAAATGAATTCCAAAGGGTGAGGAACAGAGTACAGAGACTTATAAAAGGAGCAAAGGCAAAGCACTACTGCTCAAAAATTGAAGAGTATAAGCATAACCCCAGAAAGCTCTGGCAACAACTAAAACAGTTGGGGGTATAGCCATAAGCCAGTAGATAGGTCTAACATAGTACTCACTATCGATAATGAGGTATGCCACGAAACATCTAAGGTGGCAGATTGCTTTAATTCCTACTACACATCTGTTGCATCAACACTAGTAAGTAAACTACCAGCTGCATCAAATACCTTTAACACAGACTCTGATAAGTTTCAAACATACTATACCAATAAAGGGGTAACCCCAAACAGTTTTCAACTAGTAAGTGTATCTCATGACTTTATTCAAAAAGAACTACGCAGGTTAAACCCAACTAAGAGCACTGGCCCTGATAACATCCCGTCTAAGTTCCTAAAAGATGGTGCTTCTGAACTGTCAATCCCTATTGCTCACATAATAAATCTATCAATCATCACTAATACCGTACCGTTCAAGGAGGCCAGAGTTACTCCTATCTTCAAGAAAAATAATAGGTCTGATGTAAGCAACTATAGACCTGTTAGTATACTCAGTATAATATCTAAAATTCTGGAGAGGGCGGTGTATTCTCAAGTAGTTAAGTACCTTAATGACAACAACATTCTCCATAGCTATCAATCGGGCTTTAGAAGATCTTACTCAACCCCCCCAGTACCAACAATACCACCAGTCCGATAACATTCTTCTTTGCAAATATACAGGGTCTAAAGCCAGCAACAAACAACAAAATACCTTTCATCCGTGGACTGCTTGCAGAGGCAAAGGCAATGTTCGCGGCTTTCACTGAGACCCACATAAAGGATCACTTGGACAACGAAATATGGATCCCAGGTTACAACCTATACAGATGTGACAGAGTGAACAGGCAAAAGGGGGGGGTTGGCCTGTACATTGCAGAGTCACTTGTTTGCACAGAACTGCTAAATGCCTCAAATGATGTAGTGGAAGTTTTAGCAGTAAAGGTCGAGAACCAAAACCTAGTCATTGTGGTAGTCTACAAGCCTCCGGATGCAACATCCCAGCAATTCCAGGAACAGCTGTTAAAAATTGACCACTGTCTGGAAAACCTTCCAGCTCCTGCACCCAACATCTTGCTCCTGGGGGATTTCAACTTAAGGCACCTAAAATGGAGGAATATAGCAAATAATATTGTTGCAGTAATAACACCAGGAGGCAGCTCTGATGAAAACTCACACTCACGCGAGCTTTTAAATCTCTGCACAAAATTCAATTTAAACCAGCAAATAATAGAGCCTACTAGACTGGAGAATACACTAGACCTCATCTTCACTAACAATGATGATCTGATAAGAAATATCACCATATCAAAAACAATATACTCAGATCACAACATAATTGAGGTTCAGTCATGTATGCGCGGAGCCCCAGACCGACATAATGAGATTAGTCACGAGGGAGCATTCACCAAATTCAACTTCAATAACAAAAACATAAAGTGGGACCAAGTAAACCAAGTCCTAACCGATATAAGCTGGGAAGATATACTAAGCAACACAGACCCCAACTTATGCCTAGAACAGATTAACTCGGTAGCACTCGATGTATGCACAAGGCTTATTCCTCTAAGAAAAAGGAGGAGTAGATGTAAAACAGAAAGAGACAGGCGCTCCCTTTACAGGCGACGGAAAAGAATAACAGAGCGGCTAAAAGAGGTCAATATATCTGAAATGCGTAGGGAGACACTGGTCAGAGAAATAGCAAGCATCGAACTTAAGCTAAAAGAATCCTTTAGGAGT
Organism: Cherax quadricarinatus; assembly: GCF_038502225.1. Classification (NCBI taxonomy): domain Eukaryota; kingdom Metazoa; phylum Arthropoda; class Malacostraca; order Decapoda; family Parastacidae; genus Cherax; species Cherax quadricarinatus. The sequence goes on from NC_091334.1 coordinate 29,641,875, forward strand.
CAGGAATCGCGGGAAGAACTAAAAGCCATAAATGAAATCGAAAGAAACCCAAAGTATTTCTTCTCCTATGCCAAATCAAAATCGAGAACAACGTCCAGTATTGGGCCCCTACTTAAACAAGATGGGTCCTACACAGATGACAACAAGGGAATGAGTGAGCTACTCAAGTCCCAATATGACTCAGTTTTTAGCAAGCCGCTAACCAGACTGAGAGTCGAAGATCAAAATGAATTTTTTATGAGAGAGCCACAAAATTTGATTAACACAAGCCTATCCGATGTTATCCTGACGCCAAATGACTTCGAACAGGCGATAAATGACATGCCCATGCACTCTGCCCCAGGGCCAGACTCATGGAACTCTGTGTTCATCAAGAACTGCAAGAAGCCCCTATCACGAGCCTTTTCCATCCTATGGAGAGGGAGCATGGACACGGGGGTCGTCCCACAGTTACTAAAAACAACAGACATAGCCCCACTCCACAAAGGGGGCAGTAAAGCAACAGCAAAGAACTACAGACCAATAGCACTAACATCCCATATCATAAAAATCTTTGAAAGGGTCCTAAGAAGCAAGATCACCACGCATCTAGAAACCAATCAGTTACACAACCCAGGGCAACATGGGTTTAGAACAGGTCGCTCCTGTCTGTCTCAACTATTGGACCACTACGACAAGGTCCTAAATGCACTAGAAGACAAAAAGAATGCAGATGTAATATATACAGACTTTGCAAAAGCCTTCGACAAGTGTGACCATGGCGTAATAGCGCACAAAATGCGTGCTAAAGGAATAACAGGAAAAGTCGGTCGATGGATCTATAATTTCCTCACTAACAGAACACAGAGAGTAGTCGTCAACAGAGTAAAGTCCGAGGCAGCTACGGTGAAAAGCTCTGTTCCACAAGGCACAGTACTCGCTCCCATCTTGTTCCTCATCCTTATATCCGACATAGACAAGGATGTCAGCCACAGCACCGTGTCTTCCTTTGCAGATGACACCCGAATCTGCATGACAGTGTCTTCCATTGCAGACACTGCAAAGCTCCAGGCAGACATCAACCAAATCTTTCAGTGGGCTGCAGAAAACAATATGAAGTTCAACGATGAGAAATTTCAATTACTCAGATATGGTAAACATGAGGAAATTAAATCTTCATCAGAGTACAAAACAAATTCTGGCCACAAAATAGAGCGAAACACCAACGTCAAAGACCTGGGAGTGATCATGTCGGAGGATCTCACCTTCAAGGACCATAACATTGTATCAATCGCATCTGCTAGAAAAATGACAGGATGGATAATGAGAACCTTCAAAACTAGGGAGGCCAAGCCCATGATGACACTCTTCAGGTCACTTGTTCTATCTAGGCTGGAATATTGCTGCACACTAACAGCACCTTTCAAGGCAGGTGAAATTGCCGACCTAGAAAATGTACAGAGAACTTTCACGGCGCGCATAACGGAGATAAAACACCTCAATTATTGGGAGCGCTTGAGGTTCCTAAACCTGTATTCCCTGGAACGCAGGAGGGAGAGATACATGATTATATACACCTGGAAAATCCTAGAGGGACTAGTACCGAACTTGCACACGAAAATCACCCACTACGAAAGCAAAAGACTTGGCAGACGATGCACCATCCCCCCAATGAAAAGCAGGGGTGTCACTAGCACGTTAAGAGACCATACAATAAGTGTCAGGGGCCCGAGACTGTTCAACTGCCTCCCAGCACACATAAGGGGGATTACCAACAGACCCCTGGCAGTCTTCAAGCTGGCACTGGACAAGCACCTAAAGTCAGTTCCGGATCAGCCGGGCTGTGGCTCGTATGTTGGTTTGCGAGCAGCCAGCAGCAACAGCCTGGTTGATCAGGCTCTGATCCACCAGGAGGCCTGGTCTCAGACCGGGCCGCGGGGGCGTTGACCCCCGGAACTCTCTCCAGGTAAACTCCAGGTAAACACCTCCCTAATTAATCTGATGGATTACCTGAGAACTGAAATGTCAAAGGGGAACCTCATAGGTATGGTAACCTTAGACCTGCAAAAGGCCTTCGATACTGTCAACCACAATATATTATGTAAGAAACTTCAAGCTATCAGTATAGGTTCTGTAGACTGGTTTAAGTCCTACCTTAGCAACAGGAGACAAATTGTCAAAATCAAAGAAACGGAATCAGAACCCCTGCCGATAGCATATGGAGTTCCCCAAGGTAGTATTCTGGGTCCCTTATTATTCCTATGCTATGTTAACGACATGCCTATCAGTGTCAAGTGTAAACTCCTACTGTATGCAGATGACAGTGCTCTGTTAGTGTCAGGTAAAGACACACAATATACAGCTAATGTTTTAACACTGGAACTGGAGTCTTGCAGCAAATGGTTAGTAGACAACAAACTATCATTACACCTAGGGAAAACTGAAGCCATTCTCTTTGGCACGAAACATAAACTGAGAAGGGTAAATAATTTTAATGTCCAGTGTAATGGGGAGTCCATCACTTTGGTTTCATCAGTAAAATATCTGGGAATCCCCTTTGACCCATGCATGTCAGGAGAAGTGATAGGGAACAGTGTAGTAAAGAAAGCGAATGCCAGACTGAAGTTCCTGTATAGACAAGCACAGTGTCTACCTACTGAGGCACAGTGTCTACCTACTGAGGCTCGCAGGACCCTATGTCTAGCCCTTATACGCTTGCTCTTCATGGTACTCTGCCTTGACAAAAAAACTGAAGGATTGACTGCAAATAACCCAGAACAAAATTGTAAGATTCATCCTGGGGCTGGGACCAAGAGAACATGTAGGTCTGGGACCAAGAGAACATGTAGGTCTGGGACCAAGAGAACATGTAGGCCTGGGTCCAAGAGAACATGTAGGCCTGGGTCCAAGAGAACATGTAGGCCTGGGTCCAAGAGAACATGTAGGTCTGGGACCAAGACAACATGTAGGTCTGGGACCAAGAGAACATGTAGACCTGGGTCCAAGAGAACATGTAGGCCTGGGTCCAAGAGAACATGTAGGCCTGGGTCCAAGAGAACATGTAGACCTGGGTCCAAGAGAACATGTAGGCCTGGGTCCAAGAGAACATGTAGGCCTGGGTCCAAGAGAACATGTAGGTCTGGGACCAAGAAAACATGTAGACCTGGGTCCAAGAGAACATGTAGGCCTGGGTCCAAGAGAACATGTAGGCCTGGGTCCAAGAGAACATGTAGGTCTGGGACCAAGACAACATGTAGGCCTGGGTCCAAGACAACATGTAGGTCTGGGACCAAGAGAACATGTAGGCCTGGGTCCAAGAGAACATGTAGGTCTGGGACCAAGACAACATGTAGGTCTGGGACCAAGACAACATGTAGGCCTGGGTCCAAGAGAACATTTAGGCCTGGGTCCAAGAGAACATGTAGGTCTGGGACCAAGACAACATGTAGGTCTGGGACCAAGACAACATGTAGGCCTGGGTCCAAGAGAACATTTAGGCCTGGGTCCAAGACAACATGTAGGTCTGGGACCAAGAGAACATGTAGGCCTGGGACCAAGACAACATGTAGGTCTGGGACCAAGAGAACATGTAGGTCTGGGACCAAGAGAACATGTAGGCCTGGG
>NC_091334.1:29650477-29684165 GCF_038502225.1 Cherax quadricarinatus
AGGAGGAAGACAGGAGGCAGACAGGAGGCAGACAGGAGGAAGACAGGAGGCAGACAGGAGGCAGACAGGAGGCAGACAGGAGGAAGACAGGAGGCAGACAGGAGGCAGACAGGAGGCAGACAGGAGGCAGACAGGAGGCAGACAGGAGACAGACAGGAGGAAGACAGGAGGCAGACAGGAGGCAGACAGGAGGAAGACAGGAGGAAGACAGGAGACAGACAGGAGGCAGACAGGAGGAAGACAGGAGGCAGACAGGAGGCAGACAGGAGGCAGACAGGAGGCAGACAGGAGGCAGACAGGAGGCAGACAGGAGGCAGACAGGAGGAACACAGGAGGCAGACAGGAGGCAGACAGGAGGCAGACAGGAGGCAGACAGGAGGCAGACAGGAGGAAGACAGGAGGCAGACAGGAGGCAGATAGGAGGAAGACAGGAGGCAGACAGGAGGCAGACAGGAGGAAGACAGGAGGCAGACAAGAGGCAGACAGAAAGCAGACAGGAGGAAGACAGGAGGCAGACAGGAGGCAGACAGGAGGAAGACAGGAGGCAGACAGGAGGCAGACAGGAGGCAGACCTTAGGCAGACAGGAGGCAGACAGGAGGCAGACAGGAGGCAGACAGGAGGAAGACAGGAGGCAGACAGGAGGAAGACAGGAGGCAGACAGGAGGAAGACAGGAGGAAGACAGGAGGCAGACAGGAGGCAGACAGGAGGCAGACAGGAGGAAGACAGGAGGCAGACATGAGGCAGACAGGAGGCAGACAGGAGGCAGACAGGAGGAAGACAGGAGGCAGACAGGAGGCAGACAGGAGGCAGACAGGAGGAAGACAGGAGGCAGACAGGAGGCAGACAGGAGGAAGACAGGAGGAAGACAGGAGGCAGACAGGAGGCAGACAGGAGGCAGACAGGAGGAAGACAGGAGGCAGACAGGAGGCAGACAGGAGGCAGACAGGAGGCAGACAGGAGGCAGACAGGAGGAAGACAGGAGGCAGACAGGAGGCAGACAGGAGGAAGACAGGAGGCAGACAGGAGGAAGACAGGAGGCAGGAAGGAGGCAGACAGGAGGAAGACAGGAGGCAGACAGGAGGCAGACAGAAGGAAGACAGGAGGAAGACAGGAGGCAGACAGGAGGAAGACAGGAGGCAGACAGGAGGCAGACAGGAGGAAGACAGGAGGCAGACAGGAGGCAGACAGGAGGCAGACAGGAGGCAGACAGCAGGCAGACAGGAGGCAGACAGGAGGCAGACAGGAGGAAGACAGGAGGCAGACAGGAGGCAGACAGGAGGCAGACAGGAGGCAGACAGGACGCAGACAGGAGGAAGACAGGAGGCAGACAGGAGGAAGACAGGAGGCAGGCAGGAGGCAGACAGGAGGAAGACAGAAGGCAGACAGGAGGCAGACAGGAGGCAGGCAGGAGGAAGACAGGAGGCAGACAGGAGGAAGACAGGAGGCAGACAGGAGGAAGACAGGAGGAAGACAGGAGGCAGACAGGAGGAAGACAGGAGGCAGACAGGAGGAAGACAGGAGGAAGACAGGAGGCAGACAGGAGGAAGACAGGAGGCAGACAGGAGGCAGACAGGAGGAAGACAGGAGGAAGACAGGAGGCAGACAGGAGGAAGACAGGAGGCAGACAGGAGGCAGACAGGAGGCAGGCAGGAGGAAGACAGGAGGAAGACAGGAGGCAGACAGGAGGAAGACAGGAGGCAGACAGGAGGCAGACAGGAGGAAGACAGGAGGAAGACAGGAGGCAGACAGGAGGAAGACAGGAGGCAGACAGGAGGCAGACAGGAGGAAGACAGGAGGCAGACAGGAGGCAGACAGGAGGAAGAGAGGAGGCAGACAGGAGGAAGACAGGAGGCAGGCAGGAAGCAGACAGGAGGAAGACAGAAGGAAGACAGGAGGCAGACAGGAGGAGGACAGGAGGCAGACAGGAGGCAGACAGGAGGCAGACAGAAGGGAGACAGGAATCAGATAGGTGGCAGGCAGGAGGCAGACAGGAGGCAGACAGGAGGCAGACAGGAGGCAGACAGGAGGCAGATAGGTGGCAGACAGGAGGCAGACAGGAGGCAGACAGGAGGCAGACAGGAGGAAGACAGGAGGCAGACAGGAGGAAGACAGGAGGCAGGCAGGAGGCAGACAGGAGGAAGACAGAAGGCAGACAGGAAGCAGACAGGAGGAGGACAGGAGGCAGACAGGAGGCAGACAGGAGGCAGACAGGAGGCAGACAGGAGGCAGACAGGAGGCAGACAGGAGGCAGACAGGAAGAAGACAGGAGGCAGACAGGAGGAAGACAGTAGGCAGGCAGGAGGCAGACAGGAGGAAGACAGAAGGCAGACAGGAAGCAGACAGGAGGAGGACAGGAGGCAGACAGGAGGCAGACAGGAGGCAGACAGAAGGGAGACAGGAATCAGATAGGTGGCAGGCAGGAGGCAGACAGGAGGCAGACAGGAGGCAGACAGGAGGCAGATAGGTGGCAGACAGGAGGAAGACAGGAGGCAGACAGGAGGCAGACAGGAGGCAGACAGGAGGCAGACAGGAGGCAGACAGGAGGCAGACAGGAGGAAGACAGGAAGCAGACAGGAGGAAGACAGGAGGCAGACAGGAAGCAGACAGGAGGAGGACAGGAGGCAGACAGGAGGCAGACAGGAGGCAGACAGGAGGCAGACAGGAGGCAGACAGGAGGCAGACAGGAGGCAGACAGGAAGAAGACAGGAGGCAGACAGGAGGAAGACAGTAGGCAGGCAGGAGGCAGACAGGAGGAAGACAGAAGGCAGACAGGAAGCAGACAGGAGGAGGACAGGAGGCAGACAGGAGGCAGACAGGAGGCAGACAGAAGGGAGACAGGAATCAGATAGGTGGCAGGCAGGAGGCAGACAGGAGGCAGACAGGAGGCAGACAGGAGGCAGATAGGTGGCAGACAGGAGGAAGACAGGAGGCAGACAGGAGGCAGACAGGAGGCAGACAGGAGGCAGACAGGAGGCAGACAGGAGGCAGACAGGAGGAAGACAGGAAGCAGACAGGAGGAAGACAGGAGGCAGACAGGAGGCAGACAGGAGGAAGACAGGAGGAAGACAGGAGGCAGACAGGAGGAAGACAGGAGGCAGACAGGAGACAGACAGGAGGAAGACAGGAGGCAGACAGGAGGAAGACAGGAGGCAGGCAGGAGGCAGACAGGAGGAAGACAGAAGGCAGACAGGAAGCAGACAGGAGGAGGACAGGAGGCAGACAGGAGGCAGACAGGAGGCAGACAGAAGGGAGACAGGAATCAGATAGGTGGCAGGCAGGAGGCAGACAGGAGGCAGACAGAAGGCAGACAGGAGGCAGACAGGAGGCAGATAGGTGGCAGACAGGAGGCAGACAGGAGGCAGACAGGAGGCAGACAGGAGGAAGACAGGAGGCAGACAGGAGGAAGACAGGAGGCAGGCAGGAGGCAGACAGGAGGAAGACAGGAGGCAGACAGGAGGCAGACAGGAGGCAGACAGGAGGCAGACAGGAGGCAGACAGGAGGAAGACAGGAGGCAGACAGGAGGCAGACAGGAGGAAGACAGAAGGCAGACAGGAGGCAGACAGGAGGCAGGCAGGAGGAAGACAGGAGGCAGACAGGAGGAAGACAGGAGGCAGACAGGAGGAAGACAGGAGGAAGACAGGAGGCAGACAGGAGGAAGACAGGAGGCAGACAGGAGGAAGACAGGAGGAAGACAGGAGGCAGACAGGAGGCAGACAGGAGGCAGACAGGAGGCAGACAGGAGGCAGACAGGAGGCAGAGAGGAGGCAGACAGTAGGCAGACAGGAGGCAGACAGGAGGCAGACAGGAGGCAGACAGGAGGCAGACAGGAGGCAGACAGGAGGCAGACAGGAGGCAGACAGGAGGCAGACAGGAGGCAGACAGGAAGGCCAGAGACTTATATATGTCTCACAATAACACAGTAACAAAGAAACCACGGACCGGGTGGGACTCGAACCTGTGGCGAGTGAATCCTGAATCCCACAGGCCGTTGCGTTAACCACTCGGCCAACTGGCTCTAATGACACTCTTAGCTGGATGAATCTTGGACTCAGAGAGAAAGAGTGCACCAGCAGGTGCTGGACACACTGCATACGATAGCAAGAGGTGATTAAATTTCTCTGTGACCCAGATACCTCGGAGACGATGGAACAAGTTTATGTCACTCGACGGAACCTGAGAAAGGGAGTAGATCTGTGTGACCCACCAGTAACGATCTTCGACAAGACAAGGGACACAGAACCACTGCCACAGGTGTGAGAGGCAGTGTTCAACTGAGGCAAGAACCACTGACGTGAATAATAATCTGCACGAACCAGAGAAAGTCACAATACCGTGAGCGAACATAAGACAAAGGAGCTTACCACGACGTTTCGGTCCGACTTGGACCATTTACAAAGTCACACACAGGATGCCACCCACAAGAGTTGACTAATACCCAGGTACCTACTTACTGCCAAGTGAACGGTGACAGCAGGTGTAAGGTGACTAACACCCAGGTACCTACTTACTGCTAGATGAACAGGGATAACAGGTGTAAGGTGACTAACACCCAGGTACTTACTGCTAAATGAACAGGGACAGCAGGTGTAAGGTAGCTAACACGCAGGTACCTATTTACTGCTTGGTGAACAGTGACAGCAGGTGTAAGGTAACTAACACCCAGGTACCTACTTACTGCTTGGTGAACAGGGACAGCAGGTGTAAGGTAGTTAACACCCAGGTACCTACTTACTGCTTGGTGAACAGGGACAGCAGGTGTAAGGTAGCTAACACCCAGGTACCTACTTACTGCTTGGTGAACAGGGACAGCAGGTGTAAGGTAGTTAACACCCAGGTACGTACTTACTGCTTGGTGAACAGGGACAGCAGGTGTAAGGTAGCTAACACGCAGGTACCTATTTACTGCTTGGTGAACGGTGACAGCAGGTGTAAGGTAACTAACACCCAGGTACCTACTTACTGCTAGGTGAGTAATGAGAGCAGGTGTAAGGTAGCAAGACCAACATTTCCACCCGTGCCGGGAATCGAGCCACGGACACTCAGTGTGTGAAGTGAGTCCACTATGGCCACGGCTTTCACTATGAGCTGAGTAAATTTGATTTTGCCATTTTTTGCATAGATTGGTTTGCTTGTAAAAGCTAAAGAATGTTTCTTGTGATCGGCTTTAAACGCTAACTGCTGGCATATCTTAGTTGTAAATATTTTTGTGTTGAAAATGGGCTGTCTAGATGCCCATCTGCCAATTTTAAAGAAAAATCAATAGGTTTTTTTGCAGGAATGTTATGATTTTAATGAGTTGAGTGAGCCCTTAAATACCACATTTTTGTACGGTTTTATTCCAGAGCCGGTACAGTGGTAGGTGCGACAGTCTTCTCTATCGCTAACTTCCTCCAAAGATTTCCTTTATAACTTCAGAATGCCTTATCCGATCGGCTTCAAACTTTCAATCCTGGCCAACTTTAACCAGGGGAATGTTCTTGGAGCAACTGACACTAGGCTGTGCCCTCTGCTCGGTGTTACATAGAGTACTTCTGACACTGGTTTCTATGTGATACCTTATTACGTCTACGAGTCATTCTGTAAATTTCGAAACCAGTGTGTCTTAGAAGGATGGTAATGGAGTGTTTAGGCGCCATTTTTCTACTTCTAATCTCGAAACTTAGGAAAGAAACCTTGTGAAGCTGTCTTAGTTTATGTGGACCATTGTCAAGACACAACCAGGACGATGAAAGACGAGAAGGCCTGAACTCAATACAGTAGCCGGCGGGGGGAAAAAGGGAGAGTCTAATTTTTAAATAATAGTGGTAGTAGTAGAAGTAGTTATAGTAGTAGTAGCAGTGGTGGTAGTAGTAGTAGTAGCAGCAGCAGTAGTAGCGCAGCAGCAGCAGCAGCAGCAGCGCCGCCGCCGCTGCTGCAGCAGCAGCAGCAGCAGCAGCAGCTGCCGCGCTGCCGCGCCGCCAGCAGCAGCAGCAGCAGCAGCGTTGCCGCCGCCGCTGCTGCGTTAGCGCAGCAGCAGCGCGCGCTGCAGCAGCTGCAGCGCCGCCGCGCAGCAGCAGCAGCAGCTGCTGTTGCAGCAGCAGCAGCCAGCGCCGCGTGCTGCTGTTGCGCAGCAGCTGCCGCAGCTTGTGCCGCCTGCGCGCTGCGTTAGCAGCAGCTGCGCGCTTGCTGCGCTGCTTGCAGCTTGCAGCTGCAGCTTGCGCTAGCAGCAGCCAGCCGCCGCCGCCTGCTGCCAGCTAGCGTTGCGCAGCCGCCAGCGCTGCTGCCGCGCTGCGCAGCAGCGCAGCAGCGTTGCTGCTGCTGCGCCTGCGCGCAGCAGCAGCCGCCGCCTGCTGCCGCTGCAGTTGCTGCAGCACAGCAGCAGCGCCGCCGTGCCGCCGCCAGCGCTGCAGCTTAGCAGCAGCAGCGTTGCCGCCGCCGCTGCAGCGCACGCTTAGCGCGCAGCTGCGCTGTTGCTGCCGCTGCTGCCGCCGCCGCAGCGCTGTTGCGCTTGCTGCTTAGTTGCGCTGCTGCCAGCCGCTGCTGCTTGCTGCCGCTGCTGCTGCAGCCACCAGCAGCTGCTGCCGCCGCCGCCGCCGCAAGCTGCTGCTGTTGCGCGGCTGCCGCCGCCGCCTGCGTGCGCGCTGCAGCGCAGCGTGTTGCGCGCCGCCGCAGCTGCAGCAGCCGCAGCGCTGCTTGCCGCTGCTGCGCTGCCGCCAGCCGTCAGCAGCAGCAGCAGCTGCGCCGCCGCCGCCAAGCCGCAGCAGCAGCAGCAGCAGCAGCGCGCTTGCCGCCGCCGCCGCCAGCCGCCGCTGCAGCAGCAGCAGCGCGCCGCCGCCAGCCGCCGCAGCAGAGCTGCAGCGCAGCAGCGCGCTTGCCGCCGCAGCGCCGTTGCTGCGCAGCAGCAGCGCTGCGCAGCTTAGCGCTGCTGCGCAGCAGCAGCAGCAGCAGCGCCCGCTGCCGCCGCCAGCAGCACACAGCAGCAGCAGCAGCAGCTGCTTGCAGCAGCAGCGTTAGCAGCAGCAGCAGCAGCAGCAGCAGCAGTTGTGCCGCCGCCGCTGCCAGCCAGCAGCAGCGCACCAGCTTGCAGCTTGCCACCGCAGCAGCAGCTTAGCAGCAGCAGCAGCAGCAGCAGCGCGCCGCCGCCGCCAGCAGGGAGCAGCAGCAGCAGCAGCAGCGCGCCGCCGCCTGCCGCAGCAGCAGCAGCAGCAGCAGCAGCAGCAGCGCGCGTCCAGCAGCAGCAGCTGCAGCAGCAGCAGCAGCGTTAATCCGCCGCAGCAGCAGCAGCAGCAGCAGCAGCAGTGCGCTGCCAGCAGCAGCAGCAGCGCAGCAGCAGCAGCAGCAGCAGCAGCAGCATCCGCAAGCAGCCAGCAGCAGCAGCAGCAGCAGCCGCCGCCGCCGCCAACAACAGCAGCAGCAGCAGCAGCAGCAGTGCAGCGCGCCAGCAGCAGCAGCAGCAGCAGCAGCAGCAGCAGCAGCAGCAGCAGTTAATCCGCCGCAAGCAGCAGCAGCAGCAGCAGCAGCAAGCTGCTGCCGCAGCAGCGCAGCAGCAGCAAGCTGCAGCAGCAGCAGCAGCAGCAGCAGCAGCAGCAGCAAGCTGCCAGCAGCAGCAGCAGCAGCAGCAGCAGCAGCAGCAGCAGCAGCAAAGTTAATCCGCAAGCAGCAGCAGCAGCAGCAGCAGCAGCGCCGAGCAGGCGTTGCAGCAGCAGCAGCAGCGCCGCCGCAGCAGCTGCAGCAGCAGGCAGCCGCCGCCGCAGCAGCAGCAGCAGCAGCAGCAGCAGCGAATCCGCAACGCAGCAGCAGCAGCAGCAGCAGCGCTGCGACGCAGCAGCAGCAGCAGCAGCAGCTGCCGCTGCAGCAGCAGCAGCAGCAGCAGCAGCGCTGCAGCAGCAGCGCAAGCAGTAGTAGTAGTAGCAGCAGCAGTAGTAGTAGTAGTAGCACATAGCAGCAAAAGATAAATGGATCAGTTTAGGAGAACTACTGGCCCAGGGGGGGGGGTAGGAGTAGTGATAAAGTAATGAGCAAGAATCTTATTTTAAGGCGATGAAGACTGAGGTGACGTAACACTCCGACACCTGTGTCTCTTAGTAGGGGAAGATATATGGTGGGCCACCTGGCCCAGACTAGTGAAGCAAAGGAAGATATATGGTGGGCCACCTGGCCCAGACTAGTGAAGCAAAGGAAGATATATGGTGGGCCACCTGGCCCAGACTGGTGAAGCAAAGGAAGATATATGGTGGGCCACCTGGCCCAGACTGGTGAAGCAAAGGAAGATATATGGTGGGCCACCTGGCCCAGACTGGTGAAGCAAAGGAAGATATATGGTGGGCCACCTGGCCCAGACTAGTGAAGCAAAGGAAGATATATGGTGGGCCACCTGGCCCAGACTAGTGAAGCAAAGGAAGATATATGGTGGGCCACCTGGCCCAGACTGGTGAAGCAAAGGAAGATATATGGTGAGCCACCTGGCCCAGACTAGGGAAGCAAAGGAAGATATATGGTGGGCCACCTGGCCCAGACTAGTGAAGCAAAGGAAGATATATGGTGGGCCACCTGGCCCAGACTAGTGAAGCAAAGGAAGATATATGGTGGGCCACCTGGCCCAGACTAGTGAAGCAAAGGAAGATATATGGTGGGCCACCTGGCCCAGACTAGTGAAGCAAAGGAAGATATATGGTGGGCCACCTGGCCCAGACTAGGTGAAGCAAAGGAAGATATATGGTGGGCCACCTGGCCCAGACTGGTGAAGCAAAGGAAGATATATGGTGGGCCACCTGGCCCAGACTAGTGAAGCAAAGGAAGATATATGGTGGGCCACCTGGCCCAGACTAGTGAAGCAAAGGAAGATATATGGTGGGCCACCTGGCCCAGACTAGTGAAGCAAAGGAAGATATATGGTGGGCCACCTGGCCCAGACTAGTGAAGCAAAGGAAGATATATGGTGGGCCACCTGGCCCAGACTAGTGAAGCAAAGGAAGATATATGGTGGGCCACCTGGCCCAGACTAGTGAAGCAAAGGAAGATATATGGTGGGCCACCTGGCCCAGACTAGTGAAGCAAAGGAAGATATATGGTGGGCCACCTGGCCCAGACTAGTGAAGCAAAGGAAGATATATGGTGAGCCACCTGGCCCAGACTAGTGAAGCAAAGGAAGATATATGGTGATATGGTGGGCCACCTGGCCCAGACTAGTGAAGCAAAGGAAGATATATGGTGGGCCACCTGGCCCAGACTAGTGAAGCAAAGGAAGATATATGGTGGGCCACCTGGCCCAGACTAGTGAAGCAAAGGAAGATATATGGTGGGCCACCTGGCCCAGACTAGTGAAGCAAAGGAAGATATATGGTGGGCCACCTGGCCCAGACTAGTGAAGCAAACGAGGTAAGAAAGCGAAAAGTCAAAAAAGAGAGAGAGAATAAAGAAAATACAGGAGACATGTCCTTTGGAAAGGAGAAGAGAAGACCGATATCATGCCAAGTGTTCTGAAGATTAAAACAATTTACAATGTACTGAGAGAGGCTGTCATCTTAAGAAGCAATGGCAGGATTAAGACTCTTGGTTGAAAAGATGTATATAAAGATTGAGTCTACAAGACGACATCTTGGAAAACTGGAAGGAGAGTTGAGAGTTTTAACAGAGGACCAGATAACAGGAAGAGCGTGGAGTCGAGAAGAGTGCTCTTTATATCAGTCAAAGAGAGAGAGCGGAGAGTCACCACAGGACAAGGAGAAGAACAGGGAAATGCAGTAAACACAGGAAGTATCAATGATAGGAGGTGAAGAAGTATAAACAGTGTTACTACAAATGATGGAAGATGGTCTTATGATTCTGAAGACTTGGAATATAAGGGAGACACAGGACAGGAAATTTCACAAAATTGATTTTGAGAGAGAAGAAAGTCAGTTTAGCATCTGAGTTAGCAGAGTTTATGAAATCGGGAGGATAGCCAAGGCTAGAGAAGCTGTGAAGACTGGAGAAGTTAGTGGTCGTGGATGAGGAGGATAAGAAGACAGAAACAAGAACGCTTTTCTTGACAGAAGGAACATGGTAAGAAAAGCAGATAATGTACACACCACTGTGCACTGACTTGCGGTAAACGAGAATGAGAAACGTCTGTCACAGAGTAATGGACAAGAATATCAAAGAGAAGAAGTCAAGAGTTACAGTCCCATTCAATTCTGAACTTGATGGAAGGAGTAAGACTGTTAAGTAGAGGCTGGGAGACACTAGATATTGTGCAGCCAGAGAAAAGGACTTAAGGTACAAGGTAGAACCAACAACAACACCAACAACAACAGTAACTACAACAAGTAACATTAGCAACAGCAAACAACAACAATAATAACAACAACAGCTGAAGTACCAACACTGCCTCTGACCTCTTCTTACACGTGACCTTCAGTCACACCTGCCTACATGATCTCCTATCCCGAGCTCAGTTTTCCATTGACAAGAACAGAAGCTTATTGCACAGACGAAAAGCTGCTTTTAAAAAGCTCTTTTTGTTGCTTACAGACTGACAGCAAACATTTATCGTTGGTTGTTATAATGAGTATGATGCTTACCTGGATTTTGTAGAGCTCCAGAGAGCTTATCTCGGGTGCCATAGAGCTTTATCATACAGAATGTGAAAATAAGTATAATCACATAGCCACCCACTCGTATGCAGATGCAAGTCAGGTGTATTTATTCCGAAACGCTTCGCCCTCAGAGCAGGCTTCTTGAGTAGAGCACAGAGGAAACAGAGACAGCAGACGCAGTGAATAGGAAGTTTTAGGTAGTCATTCCCTCAGCCTAGAGACGTGTACAGCATCGTGGACTTGAAGAATGTGAAGCTGAAACATGAGACTGGTTCCTTTGTAGTGGCAGAAGTGAAGCTTAGAGAATGGTGAGACGTCACAGGAAGCAAGGACCACTATTACCAACTCTTATTAGACATGTGAAGCCAACAGTGTTAGAACATGTGAGAATGTTTAAAAGACCTGATAGAGAGTGCCTTAGTGTGTACAAAATTTAAATCAAGAACACTAAGTAGCAGGATCCAGACAACTTCTACACAGTACTGCACATCAATAGTAATGCTTCGCTTCGATTATCTGTCTCAGGTCTGGTCTCCACACACAGGACGATGACCACAGCTGCAAGTTGTCACTCTGGTTACAAGCTGACCTGTGTTGTATACGCACGTAACTGTTGAGCTCTGTAAGTGTAAACAGGTGTACGTTTTTCCCAGGAGCAGTGCCATCATGTGACCTAGCTGAAGAACATTTACCTGTAACTTGTGTTTTCCTAATACTTGGTCAACCAGGCTATTGCTGCTGGCGGCTCACTTGCTCACACTCTAACAGCACGTCAAGTCGTAAAAACCAGTTGTCCCCACTCGCTTCTAACACGCTCAAGCATGCTTGCTGGATGTCAAAGCCCATCGCACACAAAACCTCCTTTACCACCTCCCTCCAACCTTTCCTAGGCCGATAGATAGATAGATACACATTTACAAACATTGATCTAAGGCCACATAAGCTTCGAATCCACAAACGTTGATCCAGGAAGGAGAGGTTAGCTTTGGTTCCCTGGATCAAGATCCCTAAACTAGCACCGATGTCCCTACCTCTGACATCTTTGGTAGCTCAGGAAGACTTAAAGTTTCTTACAGTTTTGAAGTCTTATTGGTTGAGTGACTTGCAACCAGCTGGTGCAGCTGGTTACAAGTCACTGACTGAGTGTCGTGAATTCAGCTGCACCATTTGGGTGAGTGAGGTGCAGCTGTGTATGATAGGTAGCCAGCTGTCTGAAATTATTGAGTGACGTGTTGGCCAGCTACAGCAGCTGGTTGAGTCACGAGCAGTCATCTGTGGCAGCTGGGTGTTAGCAGACAATTAAGTCATTTTGCCGGCCAAGAAGTGTGTGTGTGTGTGTGTGTGTGTGTGTGTGTGTGTGTGTGTGTGTGTGTGTGTGTGTGTGTGTGTGTGTATGTGTGTGTGTGTGTGTGTGTGAGTACTCACCTAGTTGTGGTTGCAGGGGTCGATTCACAGCTACTGGCCCTGCCTCTTCAACTGGCCGCTACCCGGTCACTCTTCCTGCTCCATGAGCTTTATCATACCTCTTCTTAAAGCTATGTATGGATCCTGCCTCCACTACATCGCTACCCAGACTATTCCACTTCCTGGCAACTCTGTGACTGAAGAAATACTTCCTAACATCCCTGTGATTCATCTGAGTCTTCAATTTCCAACTGTGACCCCTTGTTGCTGTGTCCCATCTCTGGAACATCCTGTCTCTTTCCACCTTGTCGATTCCTCTCAATATTGTATATGTCGTTATCATATTTCTGTCTTGAAAATCAATTTGACTGGTAGATTTCTTCTCCTCGAGTACCCCTTATTCTCTGAAAATATATCAGCTCATTCATGTCTTTCTCTCCTGTTTGAGTGATTACATTTTCAATCTCTTTTCTCTCCCAGTTGTCTTTCCTTGTGTGTTCTTTCTTCGGTCTCCTGAAGCCAGTAAATCAAAACTGACATCTCCCTATCCTCTTCCCAGTGTTTTTCCCTCCGTATCTCTGTGTCCCATTTGCTGGATCTCCCTGTGGCCTGATCTTGCCTCTGCAGGTAGCCTATCACCTTCTCTTCCTTCTCCCCCTAACTTACTGCTGTTCCTGTGTCCAGCAGCATGCCATTTTCATTCCTCGACATTTTCTGGTGGCCTGTTAGGGCCTCAACATAAGACTTAACTCCTTCCTTCCTTTCAGTCCCCTCACTGGATATGGTGTTTCTGCTCATTGACATGCCCCTTCCATTCTTCGGCTCTCTATCTTGCTTCAGCATTTTCAGGTCATCTTCTAGGCTCTGTATCCTGGCTTCTGCAGCTTCGACTTGAAGCTCTCAGATCTTGTTCTTTGCATCCATCCTCTCCTCCATTTCAGTGATAAACTTACCTAGCTTCCTTTGCGCTCTTGTTCTATCCTTTTCCTTAGCTCTTCCACCCATTCTTCCTTTCCAGGACCATCTTCTGTTTCCCTTAATCTTTGACCTACCTTCTGGGGCCTCACTTTTTTCACGCTAATTCTTGTAGTGAGTGTGTGATTTGTATTTATGTGTGTTGTATGAGCGTGTGTACCCACCTAGTTGTACTCACCTAATTGTGGTTGCAGTGGTCGAGACTCAGCTCCTGGGCCCTGTGTTTGTGTGTGTGTGTGTATGTGCACCGAGATTTCAGTATTTCTCAGGATGTAATCTCACTAAGTTAAATTTCCCTGTTTATATACGCATCGAGGCGTCGTCACAGCATATATACACGGGGAAGTGTGTATATCTCAGTGTATATACACGCAGGAGATGTATATCTGACTTACTGACACTCTTGTAGTCGATAGGCTTGAAACCTTACAAATCACTAATAGCTTTAGTAACAATAATAATAATAATAATAATAAAATAATAATAATAATAATAATAATAATAATAATAATAATAATAATAATAATAATAATAATAATAATAATAATAATAATAATAATAATAATAATAATAATAATAATAATAATAATAATAATAATAATAATAATAATAATAATAACAATAATAACAATAATAATAATAATAATAATAATAATAATAATAATAATAATAACAATAATAATAATAATAATAAAAATAATAATAATAATAATGATAATAATGATAATAATAATAATTATTATAATAATTATAATAACCTCCACAATAACTCTCCTGCAGAGTCAGAGAGAAAACTGTTATGGCAGAGGAAGTCTTAATTAACCTCCGGGTAATTAGCAATTACCCTCAAAGAAACTGCAGTCAGTGTTTTACTTTGTCTAGGAAATTGGCTGTTAGAGTCAAAGCGACGCAGAGCTGATATTGAAACATTATAATCACTACCCATCTCGGTAGCCATGTATCTGGAATGGGAATGGTTGGAATGGGAATAATTAGAATGGGAGTAAATGTAACGGGAATTGTGGTCATGGGAATGATAATTATGTTAATGGGAATTATGGAAATAGGGATGGTGGTAATGGTGGGGATGGAAATTGTGGGAATGGAAATGATAATAATGGGAATGATGGTACTACGGAATGGGAATGATGGTAATAAGAATTATATTAATTAGAAATGTGGTAATAGAATGGTGGGAATGATAATTGTAGAAATTAGGATTGTGGGAATAGGAATGATGGTAATGGGAATGGTGGAATTGGAATTATAGGCATTAGAATAGGGAGAATGGGAATGATAGTAGTTAGAACTGTGGGAATGGTGGAAATGGGAATGATGGTAATGGTGGGAGAAGTATCTCTGTATATACACACTGGCAGGTGTGTATGTCTGTGTATATACACACTGGCAGGTGTGTATGTCTGTGAATATACACACTGGCAGGTGTGTATGTCTGTGAATATACACACTGGCAGGTGTGTATGTCTGTGAATATACACACTGGCAGGTGTGTATGTCTGTGAATATACACACTGGCAGGTGTGTATGTCTGTGTATATACACACTGGCAGGTGTGTATGTCTGTGAATATACACACTGGCAGGTGTGTATGTCTGTGTATATACACACTGGCAGGTGTGTATGTCTGTGAATATACACACTGGCAGGTGTGTATGTCTGTGAATATACACACTGGCAGGTGTGTATGTCTGTGTATATACACACTGGCAGGTGTGTATGTCTGTGAATATACACACTGGCAGGTGTGTATGTCTGTGTATATACACACTGGCAGGTGTGTATGTCTGTGAATATACACACTGGCAGGTGTGTATGTCTGTGTATATACACACTGGCAGGTGTGTATGTCTGTGAATATACACACTGGCAGGTGTGTATGTCTGTGTATATACACACTGGCAGGTGTGTATGTCTGTGAATATACACACTGGCAGGTGTGTATGTCTGTGTATATACACACTGGCAGGTGTGTATGTCTGTGTATATACACACTGGCAGGTGTGTATGTCTGTGTATATACACACTGGCAGGTGTGTATGTCTGTGAATGTACACACTGGCAGGTGTGTATGTCTGTGTATATACACACTGGCAGGTGTGTATGTCTGTGTATATACACACTGGCAGGTGTGTATGTCTGTGTATATACACACTGGCAGGTGTGTATGTCTGTGTATATACACACTGGCAGGTGTGTATGTCTGTGTATATACACACTGGCAGGTGTGTATGTCTGTGTATATACACACTGGCAGGTGTGTATGTCTGTGTATATACACACTGGCAGGTGTGTATGTCTGTGTATATACACACTGGCAGGTGTGTATGTCTGTGTATATACACACTGGCAGGTGTGTATGTCTGTGTATATACACACTGGCAGGTGTGTATGTCTGTGTATATACACACTGGCAGGTGTGTATGTCTGTGTATATACACACTGGCAGGTGTGTATGTCTGTGTATATACACACTGGCAGGTGTGTATGTCTGTGTATATACACACTGGCAGGTGTGTATGTCTGTGTATATACACACTGGCAGGTGTGTATGTCTGTGTATATACACACTGGCAGGTGTGTATGTCTGTGTATATACACACTGGCAGGTGTGTATGTCTGTGTATATACACACTGGCAGGTGTGTATGTCTGTGTATATACACACTGGCAGGTGTGTATGTCTGTGTATATACACACTGGAAGGTGTGCATGTCTGTGTATATACACACTGGCAGGTGTGTATGTCTGTGTATATACACACTGGCAGGTGTGTATATATGTGTATATACACACTGGCAGGTGTGCATGTCTGTGTATATACACACTGGCAGGTGTGTATGTCTGTGTATATACACACTGGCAGGTGTGTATATATGTGTATATACACACTGGCAGGTGTGTATGTCTGTGTATATACACACTGGCAGGTGTGTATGTCTGTGTATATACACACTGGCAGGTGTGTATGTCTGTGTATATACACACTGGCAGGTGTGTATGTATGTGTATATACACACTGGCAGGTGTGTATGTCTGTGTATATACACACTGGCAGGTGTGTATGTCTGTGTATATACACACTGGCAGGTGTGTATGTCTGTGTATATACACACTGGCAGGTGTGTATGTCTGTGTATATACACACTGGCAGGTGTGTATATATGTGTATATACACACTGGCAGGTGTGTATGTCTGTGTATATACACACTGGCAGGTGTGTATGTCTGTGTATATACACACTGGCAGGTGTGTATGTCTGTGTATATACACACTGGCAGGTGTGTA
Source organism: Cherax quadricarinatus (assembly GCF_038502225.1). Taxonomy (NCBI): domain Eukaryota; kingdom Metazoa; phylum Arthropoda; class Malacostraca; order Decapoda; family Parastacidae; genus Cherax; species Cherax quadricarinatus. The sequence goes on from NC_091334.1 coordinate 29,666,722, forward strand.
TGTCTGTGTATATACACACTGGCAGGTGTGCATGTCTGTGTATATAAACACTGGCAGGTGTGTATGTCTGTGTATATACACACTGGCAGGTGTGCATGTCTGTGTATATACACACTGGCAGGTGTGTATGTCTGTGTATATACACACTGGCAGGTGTGTATGTCTGTGTATATACACACTGGCAGGTGTGTATGTCTGTGTATATACACACTGGCAGGTGTGTATGTCTGTGTATATACACACTGGCAGGTGTGTATATATGTGTATATACACACTGGCAGGTGTGCATGTCTGTGTATATACACACTGGCAGGTGTGCATGTCTGTGTATATACACACTGGCAGGTGTGTATGTCTGTGTATATACACACTGGAAGGTGTGCATGTCTGTGTATATACACACTGGCAGGTGTGTATGTCTGTGTATATACACACTGGAAGGTGTGCATGTCTGTGTATATACACACTGGCAGGTGTGTATGTCTGTGTATATACACACTGGCAGGTGTGTATGTCTGTGTATATACACACTGGCAGGTGTGCATGTCTGTGTATATACACACCGGCAGGTGGGTATGTCTCACAACCATTTCACTAGTGACTGTGATGTTACATAATTTATCTTCTTCTGGCCCACTGTAAAAATTAATTACTGGAATATTATTAGTGTCTTCCTGTGTAAAAACTGAGAGAAAATAATTATTTAAAATCGAGCACATTTCATTCTCTTTGTCAGTAAGATGCCCATAGTTATTTTTAAGGGGACCTATCTTATCTCTGACTTTTGTTCTATAGACCTGGAAAAAACTTTTTGGGTTAGTTTTAGAATCCCTAGCAACTTTATTTTCATAGTCCCTTTTAGCTTTTCTTATCCCCTTTTTAATGTCCCTCTTAATGTCAATATACTGATTCATAAGATGACCCTCACCTCTTTTGATACGCCTATCGAAGGAATTTATAGGCGCATCAAAAGAGGCGAGGGTCATCTTATGAATCAGTATATTGACATTAAGAGGGACGTTAAAAAGGGGATAAGAAAAGCTAAAAGGGACTATGAAATTAAAGTTGCTAGGGATTCTAAAACTAACCCAAAAAGTTTTTTCCAGGTCTATAGAACAAAAGTCAGAGATAAAATAGGTCCCCTTAAAAATAACTATGGGCATCTTACTGACAATGAGAATGAAATGTGCTCGATTTTAAATAATTATTTTCTCTCAGTTTTTACACAGGAAGACACTAATAATATTCCAGTAATTAATTTTTATAGTGGGCTAGAAGAAGATAAATTATGTAACATCACAGTCACTAGTGAGATGGTTGTGAGGCAGATAGACAGACTGTAGCAAAATAAGTCACCGGGTCCTGATGAGGTTTTTTCAAGGGTTCTTAAGGAATGCAAAATGGAACTCAGTGAACCATTAACTAATATTTTTAATTTATCTCTTCAAACAGGTGTAGTGTCTGATATGCGGAAGATGGCTAATGTAATTCCTAATTTTAAAACAGGGGACAAGTCGTTACCGTCAAATTACCGCCCAATAAGCCTGACCTCAATTGTAGGCAAATTACTAGAGTCAATTATAGCTGAGATTATAAGAAGCCATCTCGATAAGCATAGCTTGATTAATGATACTCAGTATGGATTCACGAGGGGCCGGTCTTGTCTAACTAATTTATTAACCTTCTTCAGTAAAGTTTTTGAGAATTTGATATTATTTACTTAGATTTTAGTAAGGGTTTTGATAGAGTTCCGCACCAAAGTCTGTTAAAGAAAGTGGCAGCTCATGGTATTGGGGGAAAAGTGTAGGTCCTTAACAATCCTTCCACCAACAAAATATTTGCCCAACCCAATTTTCAATGCTACCCAAGAAATAAGTTTTGATGATTCTATTTACTCATTATGCAAATCTCACTCAAATCCAACCCCTCTCACTTATGTATTTATCTAACCTAAATTTGAAACTACCCAAAGTTTTAGCCTCAATAACCCTACTAGGCAGACTGTTCCACTCATCAACTACCCTATTTCCAAACCAATACTTTCCTATGTCCTTTCGAAATCTAAACTTATCTAATTTGAATCCATTACTGAGGGTTCTTTCTTGAAGTGATATCCTCAAGACCTTATTTATATCCCCTTTGCTAATACCTATCTTCCACTTATACACTTCGATCATGTCTCCCCTCATTCTTCGTCTAACAAGTGAATGTAATTTAAGAGTCTTTAATCGTTCTTCGTATGGAAGATTTCTAATGCTATGTATTAATTTGGTCATTCTACGCTGGATATTTTCAAGCGAATTTGTATCCATTCTGTAATATGGAGACCAGAACTGAGCTGCATAATCTAGGTAAGGCCTTACTAATGATGTATAATGTAGACAGCCTGTACTGTTAGAACAGACAGCCTAGCCGTCTGTTCTGACTAGTTCATATTTCGCGGCATTTAAGTGCTGGGCCCATTCACTCTTACTCCCCGGCCGACCCACTTGAGAGGCACAAGTGCTCCCCCTCCACGGACTGGCTAGCGGTCATTCCCTCACACTGCCCGTTGTGTACTCACTCCTTTCCAATTAAAGCCAAACTAGTCCACGGCCGTATCATTGCTACCTACGCTACCTTCATCGGCACTAAACTGCTGTTCAACAGCAAGAACAGTAATAACAATAAAGCTGTAAAATAACCGCTGGACTTCTGTTGCTTACACTTCTGGATATAAATCCCAGTAATCTGTTTGCTGTGTTACGTACGCTTAGGCACTTATTACAGATCCCCACTCAGATTTAACCCCATTTAAGCATACTCTCTGCTTCCTATTAGAGAGCCATGACTCGATCTACGAGAGCACTTTTCCCCCAGTGCCATGAGCTGCCACTTTTTTTAACAGTCTCTGGTGCGGTACTCTATCAAAAGCCTTACTAAAATCTAAATAAACAATATTGAATTCTTTATCATGATCAACGGTCTCAAAACCTTTACTGAAGAAGGTTAATAAATTAGTTAGACAAGACCGGCCTCTTGTGAATCCATGCTGAGTATCATTAATCAAGCTATGCTTATCGAGATGGCTTCTTATAATCTCAGCTATAATTGACTCTAGTAATTTGCCTGCAATTGAGGTCAGGCTTATTGGGCGGTAATTTGACGGTAACGACTTGTCCCCTGTTTTAAAAATAGGAATTACATTAGCCATCTTCCACATATCAGACACTACACCTGTTTGAAGAGATAAATTAAAAATATTAGTCAATGGTTCACAGAGTTCCATTTTATAGTCTTTAAGAAGCCTTGAAAAAAGTTCAACAAAGCCCGGGGATTTATTTTGCTTTAACCGGTCTATTTGTTTGATAACCAGTTCGGTAGTGACTGTCATATTGCATAATTTATCATCATCAGGCCCACTATAAAAATAAATTACTGGGATATTATTAGTGTCTTCCTCAGTGAAAACCGAGAGAAAACAATTGTTAAGAATAAAGCACATTTCATTCTCCTTGTCAGTGAGATGCCCAGAGTTATTTTTAAGGGGACCTATCTTATCTCTAACTTTTGTTCTATAGACCTGGAAAAAACTTTTTGGGTTAGTTTTAGAATCCCTAGCAACTTTAATTTCATAGTTCCTTTTAGCTTTTCTTATCCCCTTTTTAATGTCCCTCTTAATGTCAATATACTGATTCATAATATGACCCTCACCTCTTTTGATGCGCCTATAAATTCCTTTCTTCTGTCCTAAAAGATATTTGAGCCTATTATTCATCCATTTGGGATCATTTCTATTCGATCTAATTTCCTTATATGGGATAAATGTCCTTTGGGCAGCATGTATTGTGTTAAGAAAGCTGTCATACTGATAGCTCTCTTTGTTACTCCAGTCCACAGATGATAAGTGTTCTCTAAAGCCATTGTATTCCGCTAAGCGAAAATCTGGGACCAGTACTGAATTATCCCTACTGTCATACTTCCAGTCAATGCTGAAGGTAATTGATTTATGGTCGCTTGTGCTGAGTTCCTCTGTAATTTTTAAATTGCTAACAAGGGATTCATTGTTTGCCAGAACCTAGTCAAGAAGGTTATTTCCCCTTGTAGGTTCTGTCACAAACTGCTTCAAAAAACAATCCTGAACTACTTCTAAGAAGTCGTTACATTCTAAACTCCCAGTCAAGAAATTCCAATCAATATGACTAAAGTTAAAGTCTCCTAGAATTACTACGTTATCGTGCCTTGTGGCTTTAACAATTTCCTCCCATAGTAGTCTCCCTTGGTCCCTATCTAAGTTTGGGGGACGGTATATCACTCCTAAAATAAATTTTTCATGCCCCTCTGAAAATTCTATCCAAACAGACTCTGCATGAGTAGATGAATGGTTCAGAGAACCGACATGTTGATAAATTAGACACATGTGCAACTCTTGGGTATCTTTATTAAGGAAACGTTTCGTCACACAGTGGCTTCATCAGTCCATACACAGGAGAAATTTTAAGAATAGGAAGAGAAAGAGGTAATCAGTCCCTCAACCTTGAGTCGATGTGGTCAGTCCATCAATCTTGAATAGAACACGGCATATGAGCGGAGAAGGAGCTTATAAACCGTATGGCAGGAGAGGTGCAGCAGTCGTAGGTGGTGTCACATTTGCCCAATGTGGAAGTAGGTCGTGCCCAAGGGTTAGGCAAGCGAAGAATTCCCAAGTATTAAGATCCCAAGAAGTTGCAGTGTCTGACAGGTTTGTAGATGAATGGTTCACAGAACCGACATGTTGATAAATTAGACACCCAGGATGTGACCCACACAAGTCCACTAACACCCAGGATGTGACCCACACAAGTCCACTAACACCCAGGATGTGACCCACACCAGTCCATTAACACACAGGATGTGACCCACACCAGTCCACTAACACCCAGGATGTGTCCCACACCAGTCCACTAACACCCAGGAAGTGACCCACACCAGTCCATTAACACCCAAAATGCCACCCACACCAGTCCACTAACACCCAGGATGTGACCCACACCAGTCCACTAACATCCACGATGTGACCCACACCATTCCACTAACACCCAGGATGTGACCCACACCAGTCCACTAACACCCAGGATGTGACCCACACCAGTTCACTAACACCCAGGATGTGACCCACACCAGTCCACTAACACCCAGGATGCCACCCACACCAGTCCACTAACAGCCAGGATGTGACCCACGCCAGTCCACTAACACCCAGGATGTGACCCACACCAGTCTACTAACACCCAGGATGGGACCCACACCAGTCCACTAACAACCAGGATGTGACCCACACCAGTCCATTAACACCCAGGATGTGACCCACACCAGTTCACTAACACCCAGGATGTGACCCACACCAGTCTACTAACACCCAGGATGTGACCCACACCAGTCCACTAACACCCAGGATGTGACCCACACCAGTCCACTAACACCCAGGATGCCACCCACATCAGTCCACTAACACCCAGGATGTGACCCACACCAGTCAACTAACACCCAGGATATGACCCACACCAGTCTACTAACACCCAGAATGGGTCCCACACCAGTCCACTAACAACCAGGATGTGACCCACACCAGTCCATTAACACCCAGGATGTGACCCACACCAGTTCACTAACACCAAGGATGTGACCCACACCAGTCTACTAACACCCAGGATGTGACCCACACCAGTCCACTAACACCCAGGATGTGACCCACACCAGTTCACTAACACCCAGGATGCCACCCACACCAGTCCACTAACACCCAGGATGTGGCCCACACCAGTCCACTAACACCCAGGATGTGACACACACCAGTCCACTAACAACCAGGATGTGACCCACACCAGTCCATTAACACCAAGGATGTGACCCACACCAGTTCACTAACACCCAGGATGTGACCCACACCAGTACACTAACACCCAGGATGTGACCCACACCAGTCCACTAACACCCAGGATGTAACCCACACCAGTCCAATAACACCCAGGATGTGACCCACACCAGTCCACTAACACCCAGGATGCCACCCACACCAGTCCACTAACACCCAGGATGCCACCCACACCAGTCCACTAACACCCAGGATGTGACCCACGCCAGTCCACTAACACCTAGGATGTGACCCACACCAGTCCACTAACACCCAGGATGTGACCCACACCAGTCCACTAACAACCAGGATGTGACCCACAACAGTCCATTAACACCTAGGATGTGACCCACACCAATCCACTAACACCCAGGATGTGACCCACACCAGTCCACTAACAACCAGGATGTGACCCACACCAGTCCATTAACACCCAGGATGTGACCCACACCAGTTCACTAACACCCAGGATGTGACCCACACCAGTCCACTAACACGCAGGATGTGACCCACACCAGTCCACTAACCCCCAGGATGCGGCCCGCACCAGTCCACTAACACCCAGGATGCCACCCACACCAGTCCACTGACACCCAGGATGTGACCCACACCAGTCCACTAACACCCAGGATGTAACCCACACCAGTCCACTAACAACCAGGATGTGACCCACACCAGTCCATTAACACCCAGGATGTGACCCACACCAGTCCACTAATACAAAGGATGTGACCCACACCAGTCCACTAACACCCAGGATGTGACCCACACCAGTCCACTAACACCCAGGATGCCACCCACACCAGTCCACTAACACCCAGGATGTGACCCACACCAGTCCAATAACACACAGGATGTGACCCTCACCAGTCCACTAACACCCAGGATGTGACCCACACCAGTCCACTAACACCCAGGATGTGACCCACACCAGTCCACTAACACCCAGGATGTGACCCACACCAGTCCACTAGCACCCAGCATGCCACCCACACCAGTCCACTAACACCCAGGATGCCACCCACACCGGTCCACTAAGACCCAGGATGTGACCCACACAAGTCCACTAACACCCAGGATGTGACCCACACCAGTCCACTAACACCCAGGATACCACTCACACCAGTCCACTAACACCCAGGATGTGACCCACACCAGTTCACTAACACCCAGGTACCTAATTTCCTTATAGGTGAACAGGGACAGCAGGTATCTTAAGGAAACACTTCATAATTCATATAATTCCCGACTACCTGGAAAAAATCTCCAGCTTGACCATTACTGTCTCCCAGGACAGCACCTCCAGCTTGACCATTACTGTCTCCCAGGACAGCACCTCCAGCTTGACCATTACTGTCTCCCAGGACAGCACCTCCAGCTTGACCATTACTGTCTCCCAGGACAGCACCTCCAGCTTCACCATTACTGTCTCCCAGGACAGCACCTCCAGCTTCACCATTACTGTCTCCCAGGACAGCACCTCCAGCTTCACCATTACTGTCTCCCAGGACAGCACCTCCAGCTTCACCATTACTGTCTCCCAGGACAGCACCTCCAGCTTCACCATTACTGTCTCCCAGGACAGCACCTCCAGCTTCACCATTACTGTCTCCCAGGACAGCACCTCCAGCTTGACCATTACTGTCTCCCAGGACAGCACCTCCAGCTTCCAGCTTGACCATTACTGTCTCCCAGGACAGCACCTCCAGCTTCACCATTACTGTCTCCCAGGACAGCACCTCCAGCTTGACCATTACTGTCTCCCAGGACAGCACCTCCAGCTTCACCATTACTGTCTCCCAGGACAGCACCTCCAGCTTGACCATTACTGTCTCCCAGGACAGCACCTCCAGCTTCACCATTACTGTCTCCCAGGACAGCACCTCCAGCTTCACCATTACTGTCTCCCAGGACAGCACCTCCAGCTTCACCATTACTGTCTCCCAGGACAGCACCTCCAGCTTCACCATTACTGTCTCCCAGGACAGCACCTCCAGCTTCACCATTACTGTCTCCCAGGACAGCACCTCCAGCTTCACCATTACTGTCTCCCAGGACAGCACCTCCAGCTTCACCATTACTGTCTCCCAGGACAGCACCTCCAGCTTCACCATTACTGTCTCCCAGGACAGCACCTCCAGCTTCACCATTACTGTCTCCCAGGACAGCACCTCCAGCTTCACCATTACTGTCTCCCAGGACAGCACCTCCAGCTTCACCATTACTGTCTCCCAGGACAGCACCTCCAGCTTCACCATTACTGTCTCCCAGGACAGCACCTCCAGCTTCACCATTACTGTCTCCCAGGACAGCACCTCCAGCTTCACCATTACTGTCTCCCAGGACAGCACCTCCAGCTTCACCATTACTGTCTCCCAGGACAGCACCTCCAGCTTCACCATTACTGTCTCCCAGGACAGCACCTCCAGCTTCACCATTACTGTCTCCCAGGACAGCACCTCCAGCTTCACCATTACTGTCTCCCAGGACAGCACCTCCAGCTTGACCATTACTGTCTCCCAGGACAGCACCTCCAGCTTCACCATTACTGTCTCCCAGGACAGCACCTCCAGCTTCACCATTACTGTCTCCCAGGACAGCACCTCCAGCTTCACCATTACTGTCTCCCAGGACAGCACCTCCAGCTTCACCATTACTGTCTCCCAGGACAGCACCTCCAGCTTGACCATTACTGTCTCCCAGGACAGCACCTCCAGCTTGACCATTACTGTCTCCCAGGACAGCACCTCCAGCTTCACCATTACTGTCTCCCAGGACAGCACCTCCAGCTTGACCATTACTGTCTCCCAGGACAGCACCTCCAGCTTCACCATTACTGTCTCCCAGGACAGCACCTCCAGCTTCACCATTACTGTCTCCCAGGACAGCACCTCCAGCTTCACCATTACTGTCTCCCAGGACAGCACCTCCAGCTTCACCATTACTGTCTCCCAGGACAGCACCTCCAGCTTCACCATTACTGTCTCCCAGGACAGCACCTCCAGCTTCACCATTACTGTCTCCCAGGACAGCACCTCCAGCTTCACCATTACTGTCTCCCAGGACAGCACCTCCAGCTTCACCATTACTGTCTCCCAGGACAGCACCTCCAGCTTGACCATTACTGTCTCCCAGGACAGCACCTCCAGCTTCACCATTACTGTCTCCCAGGACAGCACCTCCAGCTTCACCATTACTGTCTCCCAGGACAGCACCTCCAGCTTCACCATTACTGTCTCCCAGGACACCACCTCCAGCTTCACCATTACTGTCTCCCAGGACAGCACCTCCAGCTTCATTATTACTGTCTCCCAGGACAGCACCTCCAGCTTCACCATTACTGTCTCCCAGGACAGCACCTCCAGCTTCACCATTACTGTCTCCCAGGACAGCACCTCCAGCTTCACCATTACTGTCTCCCAGGACAGCACCTCCAGCTTCATTATTACTGTCTCCCAGGACAGCACCTCCAGCTTCACCATTACTGTCTCCCAGGACAGCACCTCCAGCTTCACCATTACTGTCTCCCAGGACAGCACCTCCAGCTTCACCATTACTGTCTCCCAGGACAGCACCTCCAGCTTGACCATTACTGTCTCCCAGGACAGCACCTCCAGCTTCACCATTACTGTCTCCCAGGACAGCACCTCCAGCTTCACCATTACTGTCTCCCAGGACAGCACCTCCAGCTTCACCATTACTGTCTCCCAGGACAGCACCTCCAGCTTCACCATTACTGTCTCCCAGGACAGCACCTCCAGCTTCACCATTACTGTCTCCCAGGACAGCACCTCCAGCTTCACCATTACTGTCTCCCAGGACAGCACCTCCAGCTTCACCATTACTGTCTCCCAGGACAGCACCTCCAGCTTCACCATTACTGTCTCCCAGGACAGCACCTCCAGCTTCACCATTACTGTCTCCCAGGACAGCACCTCCAGCTTCACCATTACTGTCTCCCAGGACAGCACCTCCAGCTTCACCATTACTGTCTCCCAGGACAGCACCTCCAGCTTGACCATTACTGTCTCCCAGGACAGCACCTCCAGCTTCACCATTACTGTCTCCCAGGACAGCACCTCCAGCTTCACCATTACTGTCTCCCAGGACAGCACCTCCAGCTTCACCATTACTGTCTCCCAGGACAGCACCTCCAGCTTCACCATTACTGTCTCCCAGGACAGCACCTCCAGCTTCACCATTACTGTCTCCCAGGACAGCACCTCCAGCTTCACCATTACTGTCTCCCAGGACAGCACCTCCAGCTTGACCATTACTGTCTCCCAGGACAGCACCTCCAGCTTCACCATTACTGTCTCCCAGGACAGCACCTCCAGCTTCACCATTACTGTCTCCCAGGACAGCACCTCCAGCTTCACCATTACTGTCTCCCAGGACAGCACCTCCAGCTTCACCATTACTGTCTCCCAGGACAGCACCTCCAGCTTCACCATTACTGTCTCCCAGGACAGCACCTCCAGCTTCACCATTACTGTCTCCCAGGACAGCACCTCCAGCTTCACCATTACTGTCTCCCAGGACAGCACCTCCAGCTTCACCATTACTGTCTCCCAGGACAGCACCTCCAGCTTCACCATTACTGTCTCCCAGGACAGCACCTCCAGCTTCACCATTACTGTCTCCCAGGACAGCACCTCCAGCTTGACCATTACTGTCTCCCAGGACAGCACCTCCAGCTTCACCATTACTGTCTCCCAGGACAGCACCTCCAGCTTCACCATTACTGTCTCCCAGGACAGCACCTCCAGCTTCACCATTACTGTCTCCCAGGACAGCACCTCCAGCTTCACCATTACTGTCTCCCAGGACAGCACCTCCAGCTTCACCATTACTGTCTCCCAGGACAGCACCTCCAGCTTCACCATTACTGTCTCCCAGGACAGCACCTCCAGCTTCACCATTACTGTCTCCCAGGACAGCACCTCCAGCTTCACCATTACTGTCTCCCAGGACAGCACCTCCAGCTTCACCATTACTGTCTCCCAGGACAGCACCTCCAGCTTCACCATTACTGTCTCCCAGGACAGCACCTCCAGCTTGACCATTACTGTCTCCCAGGACAGCACCTCCAGCTTCACCATTACTGTCTCCCAGGACAGCACCTCCAGCTTCACCATTACTGTCTCCCAGGACAGCACCTCCAGCTTCACCATTACTGTCTCCCAGGACAGCACCTCCAGCTTCACCATTACTGTCTCCCAGGACAGCACCTCCAGCTTGACCATTACTGTCTCCCAGGACAGCACCTCCAGCTTCACCATTACTGTCTCCCAGGACAGCACCTCCAGCTTCACCATTACTGTCTCCCAGGACAGCACCTCCAGCTTCACCATTACTGTCTCCCAGGACAGCACCTCCAGCTTCACCATTACTGTCTCCCAGGACAGCACCTCCAGCTTCACCATTACTGTCTCCCAGGACAGCACCTCCAGCTTCACCATTACTGTCTCCCAGGACAGCACCTCCAGCTTCACCATTACTGTCTCCCAGGACAGCACCTCCAGCTTCACCATTACTGTCTCCCAGGACAGCACCTCCAGCTTCACCATTACTGTCTCCCAGGACAGCACCTCCAGCTTCACCATTACTGTCTCCCAGGACAGCACCTCCAGCTTCACCATTACTGTCTCCCAGGACAGCACCTCCAGCTTCACCATTACTGTCTCCCAGGACAGCACCTCCAGCTTGACCATTACTGTCTCCCAGGACAGCACCTCCAGCTTCACCATTACTGTCTCCCAGGACAGCACCTCCAGCTTCACCATTACTGTCTCCCAGGACAGCACCTCCAGCTTGACCATTACTGTCCCCAGGAAAGCACCTCCAGCTTGACCATTACTGTCTCCCAGGACAGCACCTCCAGCTTCACCATTACTGTCTCCCAGGACAGCACCTCCAGCTTCACCATTACTGTCTCCCAAGACAGCACCTCCAGCTTGACCATTACTGTCTCCCAGGACAGCACCTCCAGCTTCACCATTACTGTCTCCCAGGACAGCACCTCCAGCTTCACCATTACTGTCTCCCAGGACAGCACCTCCAGCTTCACCATTACTGTCTCCCAGGACAGCACCTCCAGCTTGACCATTACTGTCTCCCAGGACAGCACCTCCAGCTTCACCATTACTGTCTCCCAGGACAGCACCTCCAGCTTCACCATTACTGTCTCCCAGGACAGCACCTCCAGCTTCACCATTACTGTCTCCCAGGACAGCACCTCCAGCTTCACCATTACTGTCTCCCAGGACAGCACCTCCAGCTTCACCATTACTGTCTCCCAGGACAGCACCTCCAGCTTCACCATTACTGTCTCCCAGGACAGCACCTCCAGCTTCACCATTACTGTCTCCCAGGACAGCACCTCCAGCTTCACCATTACTGTCTCCCAGGACAGCACCTCCAGCTTCACCATTACTGTCTCCCAGGACAGCACCTCCAGCTTCACCATTACTGTCTCCCAGGACAGCACCTCCAGCTTCACCATTACTGTCTCCCAGGACAGCACCTCCAGCTTCACCATTACTGTCTCCCAGGACAGCACCTCCAGCTTCACCATTACTGTCTCCCAGGACAGCACCTCCAGCTTCACCATTACTGTCTCCCAGGACAGCACCTCCAGCTTCACCATTACTGTCTCCCAGGACAGCACCTCCAGCTTCACCATTACTGTCTCCCAGGACAGCACCTCCAGCTTCACCATTACTGTCTCCCAGGACAGCACCTCCAGCTTCACCATTACTGTCTCCCAGGACAGCACCTCCAGCTTCACCATTACTGTCTCCCAGGACAGCACCTCCAGCTTCACCATTACTGTCTCCCAGGACAGCACCTCCAGCTTCACCATTACTGTCTCCCAGGACAGCACCTCCAGCTTCACCATTACTGTCTCCCAGGACAGCACCTCCAGCTTCACCATTACTGTCTCCCAGGACAGCACCTCCAGCTTCACCATTACTGTCTCCCAGGACAGCACCTCCAGCTTCACCATTACTGTCTCCCAGGACAGCACCTCCAGCTTCACCATTACTGTCTCCCAGGACAGCACCTCCAGCTTGACCATTACTGTCTCCCAGGACAGCACCTCCAGCTTGACCATTACTGTCTCCCAGGACAGCACCTCCAGCTTCACCATTACTGTCTCCCAGGACAGCACCTCCAGCTTCACCATTACTGTCTCCCAGGACAGCACCTCCAGCTTCACCATTACTGTCTCCCAGGACAGCACCTCCAGCTTCACCATTACTGTCTCCCAGGACAGCACCTCCAGCTTCACCATTACTGTCTCCCAGGACAGCACCTCCAGCTTGACCATTACTGTCTCCCAGGACAGCACCTCCAGCTTCACCATTACTGTCTCCCAGGACAGCACCTCCAGCTTCACCATTACTGTCTCCCAGGACAGCACCTCCAGCTTCACCATTACTGTCTCCCAGGACAGCACCTCCAGCTTGACCATTACTGTCTCCCAGGACAGCACCTCCAGCTTCACCATTACTGTCTCCCAGGACAGCACCTCCAGCTTCACCATTACTGTCTCCCAGGACAGCACCTCCAGCTTCACCATTACTGTCTCCCAGGACAGCACCTCCAGCTTCACCATTACTGTCTCCCAGGACAGCACCTCCAGCTTGACCATTACTGTCTCCCAGGACAGCACCTCCAGCTTCACCATTACTGTCTCCCAGGACAGCACCTCCAGCTTCACCATTACTGTCTCCCAGGACAGCACCTCCAGCTTCACCATTACTGTCTCCCAGGACAGCACCTCCAGCTTCACCATTACTGTCTCCCAGGACAGCACCTCCAGCTTCACCATTACTGTCTCCCAGGACAGCACCTCCAGCTTCACCATTACTGTCTCCCAGGACAGCACCTCCAGCTTCACCATTACTGTCTCCCAGGACAGCACCTCCAGCTTCACCATTACTGTCTCCCAGGACAGCACCTCCAGCTTCACCATTACTGTCTCCCAGGACAGCACCTCCAGCTTCACCATTACTGTCTCCCAGGACAGCACCTCCAGCTTCACCATTACTGTCTCCCAGGACAGCACCTCCAGCTTCACCATTACTGTCTCCCAGGACAGCACCTCCAGCTTGACCATTACTGTCTCCCAGGACAGCACCTCCAGCTTCACCATTACTGTCTCCCAGGACAGCACCTCCAGCTTCACCATTACTGTCTCCCAGGACAGCACCTCCAGCTTCACCATTACTGTCTCCCAGGACAGCACCTCCAGCTTGACCATTACTGTCTCCCAGGACAGCACCTCCAGCTTCACCATTACTGTCTCCCAGGACAGCACCTCCAGCTTCACCATTACTGTCTCCCAGGACAGCACCTCCAGCTTGACCATTACTGTCTCCCAGGACAGCACCTCCAGCTTGACCATTACTGTCTCCCAGGACAGCACCTCCAGCTTGACCATTACTGTCTCCCAGGACAGCACCTCCAGCTTCACCATTACTGTCTCCCAGGACAGCACCTCCAGCTTGACCATTACTGTCTCCCAGGACAGCACCTCCAGCTTCACCATTACTGTCTCCCAGGACAGCACCTCCAGCTTCACCATTACTGTCTCCCAGGACAGCACCTCCAGCTTCACCATTACTGTCTCCCAGGACAGCACCTCCAGCTTCACCATTACTGTCTCCCAGGACAGCACCTCCAGCTTCACCATTACTGTCTCCCAGGACAGCACCTCCAGCTTCACCATTACTGTCTCCCAGGACAGCACCTCCAGCTTCACCATTACTGTCTCCCAGGACAGCACCTCCAGCTTCACCATTACTGTCTCCCAGGACAGCACCTCCAGCTTCACCATTACTGTCTCCCAGGACAGCACCTCCAGCTTCACCATTACTGTCTCCCAGGACAGCACCTCCAGCTTCACCATTACTGTCTCCCAGGACAGCACCTCCAGCTTCACCATTACTGTCTCCCAGGACAGCACCTCCAGCTTCACCATTACTGTCTCCCAGGACAGCACCTCCAGCTTCACCATTACTGTCTCCCAGGACAGCACCTCCAGCTTCACCATTACTGTCTCCCAGGACAGCACCTCCAGCTTCACCATTACTGTCTCCCAGGACAGCACCTCCAGCTTGACCATTACTGTCTCCCAGGACAGCACCTCCAGCTTCACCATTACTGTCTCCCAGGACAGCACCTCCAGCTTCACCATTACTGTCTCCCAGGACAGCACCTCCAGCTTCACCATTACTGTCTCCCAGGACAGCACCTCCAGCTTCACCATTACTGTCTCCCAGGACAGCACCTCCAGCTTCACCATTACTGTCTCCCAGGACAGCACCTCCAGCTTCACCATTACTGTCTCCCAGGACAGCACCTCCAGCTTCACCATTACTGTCTCCCAGGACAGCACCTCCAGCTTCACCATTACTGTCTCCCAGGACAGCACCTCCAGCTTCACCATTACTGTCTCCCAGGACAGCACCTCCAGCTTCACCATTACTGTCTCCCAGGACAGCACCTCCAGCTTGACCATTACTGTCTCCCAGGACAGCACCTCCAGCTTCACCATTACTGTCTCCCAGGACAGCACCTCCAGCTTCACCATTACTGTCTCCCAGGACAGCACCTCCAGCTTCACCATTACTGTCTCCCAGGACAGCACCTCCAGCTTCACCATTACTGTCTCCCAGGACAGCACCTCCAGCTTCACCATTACTGTCTCCCAGGACAGCACCTCCAGCTTCACCATTACTGTCTCCCAGGACAGCACCTCCAGCTTCACCATTACTGTCTCCCAGGACAGCACCTCCAGCTTCACCATTACTGTCTCCCAGGACAGCACCTCCAGCTTGACCATTACTGTCTCCCAGGACAGCACCTCCAGCTTCACCATTACTGTCTCCCAGGACAGCACCTCCAGCTTGACCATTACTGTCTCCCAGGACAGCACCTCCAGCTTCACCATTACTGTCTCCCAGGACAGCACCTCCAGCTTCACCATTACTGTCTCCCAGGACAGCACCTCCAGCTTCACCATTACTGTCTCCCAGGACAGCACCTCCAGCTTCACCATTACTGTCTCCCAGGACAGCACCTCCAGCTTCACCATTACTGTCTCCCAGGACAGCACCTCCAGCTTGACCATTACTGTCTCCCAGGACAGCACCTCCAGCTTCACCATTACTGTCTCCCAGGACAGCACCTCCAGCTTCACCATTACTGTCTCCCAGGACAGCACCTCCAGCTTCACCATTACTGTCTCCCAGGACAGCACCTCCAGCTTCACCATTACTGTCTCCCAGGACAGCACCTCCAGCTTGACCATTACTGTCTCCCAGGACAGCACCTCCAGCTTCACCATTACTGTCTCCCAGGACAGCACCTCCAGCTTCACCATTACTGTCTCCCAGGACAGCACCTCCAGCTTCACCATTACTGTCTCCCAGGACAGCACCTCCAGCTTCACCATTACTGTCTCCCAGGACAGCACCTCCAGCTTCACCATTACTGTCTCCCAGGACAGCACCTCCAGCTTCACCATTACTGTCTCCCAGGACAGCACCTCCAGCTTCACCATTACTGTCTCCCAGGACAGCACCTCCAGCTTCACCATTACTGTCTCCCAGGACAGCACCTCCAGCTTCACCATTACTGTCTCCCAGGACAGCACCTCCAGCTTCACCATTACTGTCTCCCAGGACAGCACCTCCAGCTTCACCATTACTGTCTCCCAGGACAGCACCTCCAGCTTCACCATTACTGTCTCCCAGGACAGCACCTCCAGCTTCACCATTACTGTCTCCCAGGACAGCACCTCCAGCTTCACCATTACTGTCTCCCAGGACAGCACCTCCAGCTTCACCATTACTGTCTCCCAGGACAGCACCTCCAGCTTGCACCATTACTGTCTCCCAGGACAGCACCTCCAGCTTCACCATTACTGTCTCCCAGGACAGCACCTCCAGCTTCACCATTACTGTCTCCCAGGACAGCACCTCCAGCTTCACCATTACTGTCTCCCAGGACAGCACCTCCAGCTTGACCATTACTGTCTCCCAGGACAGCACCTCCAGCTTCACCATTACTGTCTCCCAGGACAGCACCTCCAGCTTCACCATTACTGTCTCCCAGGACAGCACCTCCAGCTTCACCATTACTGTCTCCCAGGACAGCACCTCCAGCTTCACCATTACTGTCTCCCAGGACAGCACCTCCAGCTTCACCATTACTGTCTCCCAGGACAGCACCTCCAGCTTCACCATTACTGTCTCCCAGGACAGCACCTCCAGCTTCACCATTACTGTCTCCCAGGACAGCACCTCCAGCTTCACCATTACTGTCTCCCAGGACAGCACCTCCAGCTTCACCATTACTGTCTCCCAGGACAGCACCTCCAGCTTGACCATTACTGTCTCCCAGGACAGCACCTCCAGCTTGACCATTACTGTCTCCCAGGACAGCACCTCCAGCTTCACCATTACTGTCTCCCAGGACAGCACCTCCAGCTTCACCATTACTGTCTCCCAGGACAGCACCTCCAGCTTCACCATTACTGTCTCCCAAGACAGCACCTCCA